>NC_056741.1:1597464096-1597764096 GCF_019279795.1 Protopterus annectens | reverse complement strand
TGAAAAATTAAGGAAATAAGGGGCTTGCCCTTCACAAATGTTTTTTCTGTATTGGGTAGAGTGAGCTAGTGACAACAGAATGGAATCGAGCTGGGATAGAGATGAACAGATGGGACTGGTAGGAGTGTCTGAAGTCAAAATATGATTTCAATGTACTCGGTTGAGTGAGCAAATCAGATAGACCCAGGAGGAGTATTCAAATACAAATTTACAGGAGGGGCAGGCAATTCCAAAGCCACCAAGATTAATACCAAAGCAAGAACAGGGAGGGCGGGCGGGAAACTAACTGCAGAGATAGAGAGAGACCACAGTATTCTATGAAACAATTAAATAGAAAAAATAAATAACTACAGAGAGACACAGAAACAATATTCAATGAAACAATTAAATAAAAAAATGAAATGCAGTACAATCTTTAACACTGCAAGTTTGTACTTGTAATGCAGTTGACTATAGGTATGTAACAAAAGCCAAACAACTCAGGTACTGAGCAGTAATAAATTCAAAGATATGTGACTTACACTTAAATAAATACAGAGAAACCCTCTAGGCTAAGAGTTTAACACTGAATATCAATACAGTGAAACACAATAGCCTCCACTAACTGCAGAGATAGAGAGAGACCACAGTAGTCTAAGAAGCAATTAAATAAAAAAATAAATAACTACAGAGAGACACACACACAATATTCAATGAAACAGTTAAATAGACAGAAAAATGAACTGCAGTGCAATCTTTAACACTGCAAGTTTGTACTTAACTCAGCTAGTAATGCAGTTGATTGTAGGTATGTAGCAAAACCAAACAACTTAGGTATTGAGCAGTAATAAATTCAAAGATATGTGACTTACACTTATAAATACAGAGAAACCCTCTAGGCTAAGAGTTTAACACTGAATATTAATGAAGTGAAACACAATAGCCCCGACTAACTGCAGAGACAGAGGAAGACCACAGCATTCTATGAAACAATTAAAAAGGAAAATAAATTACTACAGAGAGACAAAGACACAATATTCAATGAAACAAATAGAAAAATGAAATGCAGTACAATCTTTAACACTGCAAGTTTATACTTAATTCAGCTAGTAATGCAGTTGATTGTAGGTATGTAGCAGAAGCCAAACAACTCAGGTATTGAGCAGTAATAAATCCAAAGATATGTGACTTACAATTATAAATACAGAGAAACCCTCTAGGCTAAGAGTTTAACACTGAATATCAATTCAGTGAAACACAATAACCCCTACTAACTGCAGAGACAGAGACCACAGTATTCTATCAAACTATTAAATAGAAAAATAAATAACTACAGAGAGACATAGACACAACATTCAATGAAACATATACATAGACAGAAAAACAAAATGCAGTCCAATATTTCACACTGCAAGTTTGTACTTAACTCAGCTAGTAATGCAGTTGATTGTAGGTATGTAGCAGAAGCCAAACAACTCAGATATTGAGCAGTAATAAATTCAAAGATATGTGACTTACACTTATAAATACAGAGAAACCCTCTAGGCTAAGAGTTTAACACTGAATATCAATGAAGTGAAACACAATAGCTCCCACTAACTGAAGAGACAGAGAAAGATACCACAGTATTCTATGAAATAATTAAATAGAAAAATAAATAACTACAGAGAGACACAGACACAATATTCAATGAAACAATTATACACAGAAAAATGAAATGCAGTGCAATCTTTAAAACTGCAAGTTTGTACTTAACTCAGCTAGTAATGCAGTTGATTGTAGGTATGTAGCAGAAGCCAAACAACGCAGGTATTGATGTTACATGTTTGGGCATTTGATGTTTTTAATTGAATAATTACTAGCTTGATTTTAATTGGTAGCACTATTTAAGGACATTCATAATGAATAAGAAATTAGATCTGATGAAGCGTACTAGTGGTGTACGTGAAAGCGCTTATCCTGTTTTACCTTAATCTGAATAAACTTTACGTGGAATATACATTTTGGTGGTCCTTCGAAGTTTCGTTCGTATATTGCTGCAGCTTGGTTTTTACTTGGAACGATCTTTGGGTAACTTTCCATTCTATTTCTACTGTATTTCTACAAGATACCTTGGGTAGAAAGTTGCCACAAAAATGGAGAACTCACAGGTGGAATTGGACTATAATCCTAGAAAAAGCAACAATACCTGCGGATGGGACTATTCAACTGAACAACATTTAAATCCGTTATTGGGATTGGAGCTACAGGAGATTCCGACAACCATAAACTCAGGTACTGTTGATAATATGAGTGACTTTTACACACTGAGCAGAGAACTTGAGAATAACCTTTATAAATTACAAAGACTTTTGTGGCAAAGACGCCATATGGAAGCTTGTCTCCACTTTCACGTTATTCCACGTGGAATGAGAGTTCTATGTATGCCCTCCTATGGAGACAAGCATCCAGAGCTCCTTAAAAAATGGCAGAAACTTAATATTGAATTAAGTAACAACTATATGCGTCTAATCATTGATTACTTTAAACCCATAGAAGCGGAACTGAACAGTAAAATAGAAACGCTACACAATGACATTTTGGATAAATTTAAAGGGGCAATTTTTGAGAGAAGGTTGGCCAATATATATACTCAGATTACAGCGTTCAGTGATAAACTGCAACAAATCAAATACAAGAAATTGCAACGTGATTTTAGAGATTTCTCTATGGGTCAGGTTTTTATTTGGCCACGCTACAAGGAGAGAGAAGGCAAACAGCCTGATAAACAACAAAATATTACGCCTTCTCTTGAGCCTTTACAACCTGTAGTAAATATCCAGGAACATAGCCCTTTTAATGGTAAACCTACTTCGCATCTTGTGACTCTTGAAAGACTAGAGATTGACACACTTGAGAATGAATTACCTAACACTGGAGATCAGAAAGACACACCACCTCCTAATCAGCTAGCTTTTTCAGCTATGGAGAAGAGGAATACATCAATGGGAGTGAGGCCTAAAGTGAATACAGGAAACCTGGAACATTTTTTACCGTTTCCTGTAAAAGCATATGCAGCTTCCAGGAGCAGGTCAGGCAGTCGGGGAAGGAGAAAACGGAAACTGTCGAACGAAAATATCCAACAAAGAAGACGGCAGAAAATCTAGCGTCTTTGGTATTTAATCTTTCTCAGTATGTTTTATCTGAAGCTGAACTGTCTTTATTAAACAAGGGGTTGTCGTTCATACCCTCGCAAAGCAGTCTGCTATATGAACTCTTAACTGATATTAGATTATTTGTTAGAAATGTAGCATTAAAATTAATGTTTTATGATGAACCGTTAAAAGTAAATGACCATATGTCCTTAAATAGTAATTGCTTTAAGAGAAAAAGTAGTTTTATATCTGCATTATCTCCACAGCTTGAGTGTTTTGTAAAATTATGTGAGCATGATTTTTATGAATACTTTACTACATCAAAACGCAAATGCTCTTTCTTTAATGTATCTAATGATGAATGGCATGCATTACAGTCTTTACGCAGCAATAGACTAATTAATATCAAGCCTGCCGATAAAGGGGGAGGGATTGTATTAATGGATGCTAATATATATAATGAAATCATGATTGATATGCTTAGTGATGATTCAACCTGTACTGAAATAGATCATATGAAGGTAGAGAAAATTATTAATAACATACATGACAACCTTTATGACATGCTAATGTGTAGGCAAATTGATAAAGATCTATATTCTTATCTTTTGATAAAGTTACCTTGTATACCCCATATTAAGGGCCTACCGAAAATTCATAAGAATATATTTCCCCCACCAATGAGACCCATAGTTGTTGGTGAGGGTTGGGTAACTGAAAGTTTATCTATATATTTAGAAAAGAAGTTGAATCAAGTGGTGCAAACCATTCCATATATCCTTAGAGATACTTACCAACTTATAGAGACATTAGATTCTATGTTTATTGAAGGCATACCAGAAAGCTGCATTTTAGTAAGTCTTGATGTTAAGAATTTATTTACATCTATTCCAAACGAGTATGGCATACAAGCTATCTTTGAACTTTTGAGTATGACCACTAATTTTACTAATAATGACATCAGTTTATTAGGTACATTACTTGATATGGTCCTTAATAATAACATCTTTATGTTTCAGAACAAGATATATATACAAAAATGGGGGGGTAGCTATGGGTACCCCCTGTGCGAATACATACGCAAATCTTGTAGTACACCAATGGGAGAGAACCCACTTGCTAAATAGCAGCTTTTTTAACAGTGTCCTGTTATATAGAAGATTTGTAGATGACATACTACTGTTCTGGGATGATACTTTAGATAGGTTGAGAGAGTTTATACAATATCTTGAGTCTACGACGGAGTTTTTGCGGTTCACCCGTACTCATTCTTATAATAGTATTGATTTTTTGGACATTACAATTAAGAAAGATTCCAGTAATAATATCATGACAACATTATATAGAAAGTCATGCTGGAAGAATAACCTACTTCACTATAACAGTATGCACCCTAGGTTTATCTTTCCAAACATAGTGAAATCTCAATTAATTAGACTTTCTAGACTTTGTAAGGATATGGATCAACGCATAGAGGAAGTTAACCACTTAGAATGTCTATTTATAGAAAGAGGTTACAATAAGGAATTAATACAACATAATAAAGAAACAATTTTACAACAAACAGTGACGCCCTCTAGAACAACCAGGTATTGTAACCCAACCCAGACAGTAGCTAAAAAGAAAGTTGCTATAATAAGTAGGTTTACAAATGATAACAAGGACATTGTTAATATTATATCCAGAAACCGGCATGTCTTGACAATAGATCATGATATACGAGATATAGTGGGTCAGAAACCCAGTTTTGTCTATAAGAATAGTAAGAATCTTAAAAGACTCCTTTGTATGGATAAGGATACATATGAACCAATAGAGACACATGTTGTGGAGAATAATGGAGCATTTCCATGTAACAAATGTAATATGTGTAACATGATTACCAGTGAACAGGAATATAGTCATCCTACTTTGAACTATAAATTTATACCTAGGTTTCATGCAACATGTAATGATTATAATTTGATATATTTAGCAGATTGCTTATTATGCAATGCATTTTATGTAGGCATGACAACGAGAAAATTCAAAGATAGGTTATATAATCATAAATATGATATAAGGAGACAAAACGAACGTAATGCATTAGCAAGACACATAATAGCTTTTCCGGGACACAATTTCAGATTTAGAGTATTACAGAAAGTTAGAATAAGTCAAAAAGGTGGAGACAGGAGGAACAGTTTGGAAAAAAATAGAACTAGAATGGATTTTCAAATTATGTGCACACTATGAACCAGGTTTAAATCAATTTATTAGCATCAAGCCTGTTCTAGAAGGATGTAGATTAAAATAAGCAAATAACGTCCTTGCTTCATGATTGAATATTTATTTTTATATGTATATATATTTTTTTTAACATGATTTTTTAAATATGTATATATATATATATATATATATATATATATATATATATATATATATATATTCATTTTATATTAAATAACTATTTACTAAATATTAGGTGTAATGAATGAAATGGATAAATATATTTATTCATTTATTTATTTATTTTGATATTTATGTTGATGTTTTTACATACATAAATACAAATATTTGCATTTATATGTGCTATATAAAAATTTTAGTCAAGGTTTAGTGTTGTATATCTATTAATATGCAAATTAACTATTTACATATGTCAATGTAATTTTAAATATTGTATTGTTTTTTGATTCATTCACATCAAAATCAAAACACCTGTCCTTACATGTACTATATATATATAAAAATGTCAGATAAGGTTTAGCTTTCTATATTTATTTATATGTAAATTGATTTACATATCTGAAGATAGTTTTAAATATAGTATAGTTGCTTATTAAGTGTACGTTTTTTGAGTAATTTAGATTTGTTATAGCTATATACACACATATGTTTTCTGTTTTTCTTTTTCTTTTGTTATCAGGAAATGCCTATATATAGGATATTGAATGCATTTGATGTTTTTAATTGAATAATTACTAGCTTGATTTTAATTGGTAGCACTATTTAAGGACATTCATAATGAATAAGAAATTAGATCTGATGAAGCGTACTAGTGGTGTACGTGAAAGCGCTTATCCTGTTTTACCTTAATCTGAATAAACTTTACATGGAATATACGTTTTGGTGGTCCTTCGAAGTTTCGTTTGTATATTGCTGCAGCTTGGTTTTTACTTGGAAGGATCTTTGGGTAACTTTCCATTCTATTTCTACAGTACTCCCACTGATAAGCTAGAAGGCTTCCCTCCAACACAGAAAGGCTTTAGGGGATCAGAAGCTTACAAACAGTCCTGGTGATATCAAATCAGTTTCTGGACTAAACTAGTTACAGGAAAGGCAGGAAACAAGCATAGAAATTTTTTTTTGGAAAGTGGAAGGAGAGAAATGAGAAACAGAAGATAATTGAAAAATTAAGGAAATAAGGGGCTTGCCCTTCACAAATGTTTTTTCTGTATTGGGTAGAGTGAGCTAGTGACAACAGAATGGAATCGAGCTGGGATAGAGCTGAACAGATGGGACTGGTAGGAGTGTCTGAAGTCAAAATATGATTTCAATGTACTCGGTTGAGTGAGCAAATCAGATAGACCCAGGAGGAGTATTCAAACACAAATTTACAGGAGGGGCAGGCAATTCCAAAGCCACCAAGATTAATGCCAAAGCAAGAACAGGGAGGGCGGGTGGGAAACTAACTGCAGAGATAGAGAGAGACCACAGTATTCTATGAAACAATTAAATAGAAAAAATAAATAACTACAGAGAGACACAGAAACAATATTCAATGAAACAATTAAATAAAAAAATGAAATGCAGTACAATCTTTAACACTGCAAGTTTGTACTTGTAATGCAGTTGACTATAGGTATGTAACAAAAGCCAAACAACTCAGGTACTGAGCAGTAATAAATTCAAAGATATGTTACTTACACTTAAATAAATACAGAGAAACCCTCTAGGCTAAGAGTTTAACACTGAATATCAATACAGTGAAACACAATAGCCCCCACTAACTGCAGAGATAGAGAGAGACCACAGTAGTCTAAGAAGCAATTAAATAAAAAAATAAATAACTACAGAGAGACACAGACACAATATTCAATGAAACAGTTAAATAGACAGAAAAATGAACTGCAGTGCAATCTTTAACACTGCAAGTTTGTACTTAACTCAGCTAGTAATGCAGTTGATTGTAGGTATGTAGCAAAACCAAACAACTTAGGTATTGAGCAGTAATAATTCAAAGATATGTGACTTACACTTATAAATACAGAGAAACCCTCTAGGCTAAGAGTTTAACACTGAATATTAATGAAGTGAAACACAATAGCCCCCACTAACTGCAGAGACAGAGGAAGACCACAGCATTCTATGAAACAATTAAAAAGGAAAATAAATTACTACAGAGAGACAAAGACACAATATTCAATGAATCAAATAGAAAAATGAAATGCAGTACAATCTTTAACACTGCAAGTTTATACTTAATTCAGCTAGTAATGCAGTTGATTGTAGGTATGTAGCAGAAGCCAAACAACTCAGGTATTGAGCAGTAATAAATCCAAAGATATGTGACTTACAATTATAAATACAGAGAAACCCTCTAGGCTAAGAGTTTAACACTGAATATCAATTCAGTGAAACACAATAACCCCTACTAACTGCAGAGACAGAGACCACAGTATTCTATCAAACTATTAAATAGAAAAATAAATAACTACAGAGAGACATAGACACAACATTCAATGAAACAATTACATAGACAGAAAAACGAAATGCAGTCCAATACTTCACACAGCAAGTTTGTACTTAACTTAGCTAGTAATGCAGTTGATTGTAGGTATGTAGCAGAAGCCAAACAACTCAGATATTGAGCAGTAATAAATTCAAAGATATATGACTTACACTTATAAATACAGAGAAACCCTCTAGGCTAAGAGTTTAACACTGAATATCAATGAAGTGAAACACAATAGCTCCCACTAACTGAAGAGACAGAGAAAGAGACCACAGTATTCTATGAAATAATTAAATAGAAAAATAAATAACTACAGAGAGACACAGACACAATATTCAATGAAACAATTATAGACAGAAAAATGAAATGCAGTGCAATCTTTAAAACTGCAAGTTTGTACTTAACTCAGCTAGTAATGCAGTTGATTGTAGGTATGTAGCAGAAGCCAAACAACTCAGGTATTGATTTTACATGTGTGGGCAGCACATGACAATTAAGGCCTATACAGTCCCTCATTCTACTCTAAATCATTTTTTTTACCTCCTGATTGGTGAAATTACTATATGTAAACCATTGCTCTTAATAGTTCCTTTGTTACTAGATGCCACCTTGTGCACACCAATTACAAGCAGTAATTCTAAGAACTATAGTGTGCTGCTGAATTATGTATGCTGCTACTCCAATCATTGAATCTGTCTGTAACTCTACAGATTTCAGTGTGCATTACTCGTTTACAGTCAGATGCACAATGGTGACCCCACACACA
Organism: Protopterus annectens; assembly: GCF_019279795.1. Lineage (NCBI taxonomy): Eukaryota > Metazoa > Chordata > Ceratodontiformes > Protopteridae > Protopterus > Protopterus annectens. The sequence goes on along the minus strand of NC_056741.1, from coordinate 1,597,755,500 downwards.
CACAAACACATCTTATACTGTGAAGCACAAATACTTTCTCTTCACATATTTCAGAATATGACTATGACATCATTTGAATGGCCAGTAAAATTTTGTGTCATTATGTGGTCGTTTGCACGCATCCGCTACTCAAAGTACTGCGCAGTAACATGGAACTAGTCTGTGCCAGTCTGCACGTGGTTGACTCCTGTGCAGAAGTGCAATGCATGCAACACATCTTATCTACGAACCTCTAAAAGCTGCTTTGGATAATCCTGCACAGACTTGTGCTGGAGCAGAATTCAAGTATCAGAAAATTAATACAAATGTTTTAAATTAATTAATAGAATAATTCTGGAACAACAAGCCTTCCCTGTTTAGCCATCAAAGAAAATTCTAGAAAAAAAGTTGTGTATTTAATAAGTAAAACAGGAAAGCACCATCTTTCCAAGTTCAGCACAGGCTATACAACCAGAGGACCAGTATTTCCCTAAGAATTCTTCAAGTTACCACATTCACAGTTTCCTTGACCTGTTAGGCAGCCCTTTTCAATCAACTCCATGCCATACATTTCCATCCCAGTCTTCCACTTAAAAAAAAACAATTTCTAGAATTTATAGCAACAGAATCATGAACTTCCAGAATCTGATGAGCTCTATCTGTGGGTAATTAATATATCTGCAAAGACATCGTCCTAAACCAATTACGATATTTTAACCTAATAGTTTCACAATAATGAGATATTTGGAAATAAGCAACTGTCAAACTTATCCCCGTATGGCATTATTTAACTCTTCCTCTGACTTTCGAACCATATCACTACTGTTAAGACAATAAAAAAAATGTTTTTACATCCAAATGCGCAGGTAGCTGCAAAAACATAATATCTTATCTAGACGTCAGCATGAATTTTGGATAAATAAAAACCCCATGGTCGCCCCATGAACTCTAACAGATTGTATCCTCCAATGCCATAACAAAAGTTATTTGGCAGGTGTTATTTTCACTAATGGAACCAAAGCTTTTGATATTGCTAGCCCTCACCTCATTAAATCATTCTTAGCCCTGGCTAGTTTACATTCTAAGGAAATTAAATGGTATTCTAATTATTTTCTGTAGACCCTTTATGTTAAAAATCGGTTAATCATTATCACACCAAATTGCTGATCCACAATGTTTCAAGAAGTTCAGTTTTGATTTATTTATTTTTGTCAACCTCTCATGCCTTCCTGAAATTCATATAATACTGAAAATGTATGATATGGTTATTCATTATTTTTCTCTCTTTCCACCTTCAAAAATAAGTTTGAGTCAAACGTTAAAAATATATCAATCCAGTTTTTTTAAGATCAACAGTATAGGTACCTTCCATGAAGTAAATTCCCACTACAAATAATTATGTATATTGTTAAGACCAAACATATGTTTTTTATACCATGTCAAATAAGATCAAAGGTAAAATTAACAAACTTTTATTTTGGACTTGGAAGATTTCCTACTTTAACCACTCAGACAGAAGGAACCCAAAATACAGAATATTTATCTCAAATTGAACATAGGTTCCAATGAATTGCTTCTGCTTCTAATAAAGACACTGCTCTAAAATCTACAGCAAACAGAGCTGGCATAGTCATCATCCTAGTCTGTAGGAGAGAATATTTTTTAGTTCTCATAAAATAAAAGTGATTTTCAGCTGACTCATTTGGTGCCCAGTACCACTCATCTCTAATTTTAAACAAGAAAAAAAAAAAAAAAAAAAGAAAAGGACCGTACTCCACTCCTGAAACCCTAGCTCTTCCTACTACCCTATGTCCTCAAATTCCACATTATAGAAAAAAAGAAGAAAAAAAAAAAGACTCTTTTCCAATCTCGTGCTTCTTCCACTCCTAAGGAGGAGCATCAACAACTCAACTTCTCATAGCGAACATATAGTGAAACTTAAAAAAAATAAAAAAAAAATTAGTCTGCTCTCTTTACCACTCCCTACTTATGCTTCTGATTCCAGATAAAAGAAATAGCCGCCCTTCTACTAGGACCCATCTTCTTCATGCTGTTTAAACTTGAATCCTATCCCTTCCTTATAAGTAAACTAAATCTCCCACTTCCCGCTACAGCTTTAGATAATCAAACTCCACCCCACGAGTATGACATCACAAACATGTACATGATTGACAAATAACTTAACCAAAACAGCCAAATACAGAACTGTACACACAAAAATAACATACTTCATTGACCACATATAATACACGCCACCTAACCCCTACCTTAAACTAATGCCCTATAATTTTAAAAAACATCACACAAATACACACAAACACTTACCTCTACCTCACATTTAGACAATGTCCAAAGGACATACTGGCTCCCTAAAGCCATGCAAACAATAAAAGCACATATACATCAATAATAAACCAAACCACGAACTAAGTCCCAACAACCAAAAGGAAGAAAGCAGTAAGCACCGTGGTAGTCCAATGAACCTCTTCAAGCTGTAACTGTAGATAAATCCTTTATTGAACACGAACAACACAATAAGGTAAATGAAACACTGATAAATCAAGCGCCTGCATAGATGTCAGGCTTTTTCAAGATAAAACAGCAGGGTAACCAAGTTCATTTAAATAGAGGCTTTCAGTGCTGATTGTTTCAATTAAACAATTACATTAATTCAATTCAATTAATTGAATTAAGTTGATTGAAATGCTTTAACCAACACCAAGATGTAAAATATACTTTGTTGAGATGGAAGCATGGTTGTGCACAATACTTTTGATTTCAAGCAAACAAATAAAAACATGTTAAAATGCAAATGCGTAGATGTTGTCTGACAAGAGCTGTGAATACTATCTTATAATGTTAAATACTATCAGTACATTCTAAAGTCATTGAAAAAAACTTTCTTAGTTTAAATATTTTAAATATTATAAATAACATGGACAAATAAACAATGAAATCAGAGTGGTGTGACAACTGTGTTTTTTTGTTTTAGTTTTTTTAAAATGAAACCTTCTAAGAACTGTGCATATAAAAATATACAATTAAAATGAACCTTAAAAAATTCCTTTATGCACTCAGTACCAATAAAATATCAATAAATATAAAAATAAATATAAATAAAAATACATAGTTTAATATATATATATTATTTCCAGTTAATATATAATAAATATCAATAAATATAATAAATATAATAAATATAATAAATATAATATATATTAAACTTGTGTGCTAAGTCTACTGTTGTGTAACCCGTACCTAAAAAATGTCTAAAGAATGGGGTTTTAATTAATAAATTATTAATTTATACCCATGTGCGTGTGTTATGATGTAATAGTGCGTCTTTTATACAAAAGCTTGTTGAAAACATACAAATATTTGCAACTTCTTACATTCAACCTGTGACATCTTTTGTAGATGAATTTCCAAATGGTCAACCTATGAGCAACTATATTGTTCATTGTTCCATAAGATATTAATTATGGTTATAGTTTCGCTCGTCTAAGTTTTAATAAACTACTGATGCTGATAGCATCATTTAAGGCAGGTGGTTTTGTTGCATTTAGTCTGAGTCGCCATATTAGTTCTTTGTACTCAATGGTGGCTTCCCAGTTACCACCTCTTGGGTTATGGGGAACCTGTTCTAAGACTAAAAATTTCACAGACATATTAGGGCAAACCATCTGGTGTCTATAAAAAGCGTTTGATTCTTTCTTCTTTTGGATGTCATAAAGGTGTTCGTAGATTCTCCTACGCAACGTCCTTTCAGTCTTTCCAATGTAAAAACTTTCACAAATCTGACACACATCTAAGTATATTATCCCTTTAGATGCACAGTTGTAATGTAACTCTGATCTTACTCTAAAATTTCTGGATTTAATGTATAATGAACCTGTGTTCATAATGTATGCACATTGTTTGCAAGCATTACATTTGTAAGTACCTGCCTGAATCTTTACGGTTTGTTTCGTGCATTGCCTTTGTCTCTCAAATAAATTTTTGAGATTAATATTTCTTGCATTGACAAATGTTGGTTGACTGGGCAACCATTTATTAATTTCTTCATTTGATCTTATAATAGGCCAATATTTCGTTATAGTGTTTCTTAAATCCACAGCATTGTTATTATATGTGCATACAAAAGCAGCTTTAGAGTTAAATTCTTTACTTTGTGTTTGTGTTTCAGCAATTCCAGTTGTTATCTCCCCTTTTGATGTACCTAGTAAAGGTGAATATGTGTTGTCTCCTTTGGTTAAAACTTCCTGATGCATTTTGTTTATTAACTTTTCAGGGTATCCTCTTTCTAAAAATAAGTTCTTTAGTGTGTTCACTTCCCTACAAAATAATACATCCGTACTACACATTCTTGAGGTTCTGATGAATTGTCCTTTCAGAATGCCTTTCTTTTGTGAATAGGGGTGACCACTAGCAAAATGTAGAAATGCATTGGAGAATGTACTTTTTCTGTACACAGATGACTCAAACCTCTTTAACTCTTTGTTTTTAATCAGACTAATGTCCAAATAGTTTAATGTGTCATCACTAATGTTATGTGTAAACCTTAAAAAATCAGTGGTGCTATTTATGTACTTCAAAAATTCATCCAGACTTTCCCTGTTGCCACTCCATAGCAAACAAATATCATCCAAATATCTTTGATAGTGTGTGATATTTTCTTTCCAGGCTGAATTAAAAATAAATTGTCTCTCCCAGTAGAATAAGACGATATTTGCATATGTGGAGGCACAGGGTGTGCCCATTGCTACACCTTTTCTTTGTTTAAAAAATTCTCCATTAAAAAAGATAAAATTGTTGTTTAAAATAATTTCCATAAAATCCACCATTAAGTTGATCAAATTTGTACTTAAACCTGAATAATTGATTAAAATTTCATTAAACCATTGTAGTCCTGTAGCATGGGGAATGCTGGGGAACAGTTCTACTATGTCCACTGTAACCATTACATTGGTACAACTATAGTATTCATTTTTAATATTTTTCAGGAATTCCCAAGAGTCCTTGCAAATGTGGTCAAAGGATGAAACCATTTTCTTAAGAGACACATCTACAAATTTTCCTAGAGGTTCTGTGATACCTCCAGATCCTGCCACAATGGGTCTAAATTTTAAAGGGTTTAAACCTTTGTGAACTTTTGGAATCCCATACATGACTGGGGTAAGAGGTTTGTTCACCATTAAAAAATTCAGTAGTTTCTCGTTAATTATCCCTTGCAATAAATGATCTTGTAATAAGAATTTTATTTTTGCATATGCTATATTAATTTCATTTAAGGAAATGATGCTGTATTGTTCTGTGTCTTGTAGTATGTTATGTATATTGGCGTAGTAGTCATGTTTGTACATCAAAACCACTCCACCCCCCTTATCCGGTTTCATAACCCTGATTTGTTCCTCTCCAAGTTGATTTATGAGAGAACAACAGTCGTTAGATAAATTTTCTTTTGTGTTACTGATGTTTTTCAACTTTCTAATATCTGTCTCCACCAGTTCCTCGAAAATGTTGATAACTGGGTGAAGAGGGGGGTTAAATGTGCTGGTTCTGCTAACAGGCTCCCTAACATAAGTTGTACCCTTGAAAAATACATTTAAGTTAAGCTGTCTTGTGTAGAGTTTCAGTTCCATAATTGTCTTAGTTACATCTAGGGGTTTAGTTGGAACAAATTGAAAATCCTTTGTAAACAGGTCAAAATGTGTATCATCAATGGTCATGTCAGTAAAATTATAGATTGTGAAATTAAATTTGGAAATTATTGTACAGGTTTCAGTAGTAGCTGTTGAAATGACTGTTACTACATCATTGGTAGCTTTTAATCTATTTATCTCCGTTGTCTCACCCAGTTGTGATTGCTTTGAAACTGAACCCTGTTCCCGTCTTCCCTGAGGAAAATGAAAAACCTGGTTTGGGTTGTTGTTAGGTGTACTTGTGTTACTGTTGTTACCCTGTTTCTGCGCCAGGCGTTCACTACACCTGGGTGGTTCATTAACTGTAGGGGAATCATCCTGTTCATATAAATTGCTGGTAACAACTTTGTTGTAATTCTGTTTGTTAGACCAAACACTTCTAGTAAAGGTCTGATAAGCTGTGCCATTTTTGTAGTCTCTTAAGTCCCTTTCCAACTTTCTAATTTTCCTGTCCATTATTTTCATGCAATGTTGGTCTACATCTGTGAAAACATTGTCATAGTCTTTTTTTACCCTAGAAAAATGCATATCAGAAATAATAGTTTCATTCAAATCATTTAACTCTTGTAATAAAACATCAATTTTCTTTTCATAGTCCTTGATCATGAGTTGCAACATTTCTAAACCTGTATTATCTAATAACATTGAAATATCTTTAAAGAGTTGTGTCCCTTGAGTAGCATTGTTAGGGAATTTAATTAAACGGAGCCCTTTTGGGACTCTTTTAACTCTAACACACTCATCCAGGTAATCAATTTCTAACTGCATTGCCTTGTATGCATACAGTTTTTCTTTAAACAATAAAAAATCATTGTCCGTTTTACTTGTTTTTGAAGAATTGTCAACAGTACCTTTTTCAAAAATGAATGCTTTGTTTGTCCATGCCCCAAAGTTAAAAGCTCTTGCATTGTTATCGGCTAGTTTATTCGCACCCTGCTGCTGTAAAGATGATCCGTTTTTTGAAAAAATGTCCAATGAATGTCCCGTAGCATTTAGTCACCCATTTGCATTTGAAACAGATGCTTCCTTGTCGTGTTCCGGACCCGTGTTGTTCTCTCCAAATTCCTGAAGCTGATTGCCCGCAACCCCAGATGTAACCGTTGGGTTGCTTTCTTTATTTTTTAATGAGTTACTGATCTGGGTAAGCAGGCTGACAACCTGCCGAAATTCCGCCCTTGTGACTGGCACGTCATCTGCCTCATCACGCAAAAGAAATGGTGTGCTTGGGAAGTCGGACGCCTCCGCGCTCTCTGCCATAGCAAAAACCAGTAATAAACCAAACCACGAACTAAGTCCCAACAACCAAAAGGAAGAAAGCAGTAAGCACCGTGGTAGTCCAATGAACCTCTCCAAGCTGTAACTGTAGATAAATCCTTTATTGAACACGAACAACACAATAAGGTAAATGAAACACTGATAAATCAAGCGCTTTCGCCTGCATAGATGTCAGGCTTTTATATATATATATATATATATATATATATATATATATATATATATATATCAATATGTACTACTCAAATTAAAAATAATGCTTTTAATGGAGGACTTTACCACCAAACCCCTCAACTCCTTGGTCACACAATTGTGACTGCAATGAATCATCCACTCTGCTATAGTCTATGGAACACAACAGCCAAACCTGAATTCAAATAATAAAAAAAAAAAAAATTAATGCATCTACAACGATGATAGAGGACTAAAGCCCTGACTACAGTCCAGGTGACCAGAATTTGACTATAGACTCAGGAGTCTGATGACACAGGCAGGGAGGACATTCATGCTCAAGATGGAGATTGAGAAAGTTCTGATGTGGCTTATGCTGCATCTTAACTGACAGGGTGTTACTGGACAGTGAATATTCATCAGGCAATGGAGGGCTGGGTCAGGAGGATGTGGACATGGCCACCTAATCTAATGATGGTGGCCCTTGTCAGTCAGCGCAAGTGGGGGAGTTTTCATATGTGGAATGTGGGGAGGCATAGGTAACCACCATGGTGATGAATGTGCTCACACAACTATCAGGAGTTGAATTTAGGTCTATAAACTGAAAATATCATCTTTACCATGATGCCAATGAGAAAACACCCTTATTGTTCCCTGGATGATGACACTTACTGACTTAATGGTTGGAAAGTATGGGCTGGGACCATAATACAATTAAAGAAAGTCATGTTAGTAATGCATGGTAACTGTAACTTTAATCCTACACCTTGCAAAAAAAAAAAAAAACTTCCTTAGCATAAACACAAGACAGGTGGAGACACATACACATACGCTCTCCCACACACCCATATATTCACTCACTCAAACACATGCACAAAACTAGAGCTGTACCCTTATTTATCCCTTGTTCTAACCCTAACCCATAAACACTCATACAAACACCAGATCTATACATACATAGGTGTGTACTAGGCTAATGTCCAGTGGGGCATTTTAAAACCTAGCCATGCATCCCAAATCCCACATTTTGGTATCCTTGGTAGTGTAAGCAGGGGATTGGGGAGTTAAATATTTATAAGCAGGGGCCAAGGGAATGAACCATTTATAGCCTGCCTGTGTCCATTAGAGTTATAGGTGCCAAACCAAGTGTGAATTTCCAGCTTCCCATCAAGTTGTCTCAGAAATGCCTAAACTGTGTTATGGAGGATCTCTGCTACACATAGATGGGAAGCCGGTTTCAGAGAGTGAGTCATCTCTGGGATTCAAACCTGTCTCACTAGCATCTATTTATTTCACAGGTAAGGTTTTAAGTCTTTAGAACATGCAATGATAGTTTTGCAGATATGCAGGAGGTCCATCAGAGCTGCATCAACAATGCCTTGCAGGCCAGACATAGATCTCCCCTAAATAGCAAGTAGGATACAAAATGCAGGGATAGGGCTTTGAGGGGGTCTGCAAAGGGCATGTTATATACATCCTGAATTCTTTTACTAAGGAACATCTGTGGATGTTTCATTTGCTGGATGTGCCTGGTTAGATACATACCAAATGGGGTAAACTACTCAATTATAGATCTGATTAGTGCTAAATACAGTGGAACAATGATCTCCTTTGACCTAGATGGTATACCTTTGATTATAAGTTGCACAACAAAGAATGATTTATTGACTATTATAATCACATGATGATCAAAGTCCAGATTACTTCCTATGTGTGTCCTCAAATCCCTGCCTAGTGGGTCATCTCTTAGGAATGTGTTATCAGTATGGTAGTTACCATCAGTAGCTGACTTCTCAAAGGATATGATTATGCATTTCTTGGCATTTAGTTTTAGTTTATAGTTCTGACACCAGTTAGTTGTCAATGTCAGCCATTGTGGAAGAACACTAATACTAGTAGGGGATTTTATGACTGCTCCATATTTGCAATCATGTGCAAATGTGGTTGGCCAGAGGTACTTGATGTTGACTTTGACTTCAGATAAATAAATGCCAAAAAGGAACAGTCCCAGGACCAATCCATGAGTGACTCCATTGATGGCCTCTTTGCAGAGGTAGACTTCCCAATTCTAGCTTTCAGCATCCTGTCTGCGAGCCAGTTGTCTATCCTCTGGATGACATAAGGGTTTATACCTAACCTCCTGAGTTCACCAACAATGCCTGAATGGTGTATTGTGTCAATTACCTTGGCCAGGTCAAGGTAGACAGTGTGAACTGTTTTGGCCTTGTCCATTGCTTTGATGACTTTCTTAAAAACAGTCCACTAGGTTGAGTAGGCATGATCTGTCATTAACAAAACCAGTCTGGATTGGGTCCAATGTCTGGAGGTTTCCTATGTCATTATTAATCACTTCCATGAAAATTTTTTCCATGGCTTTGTATATAACACTAGTGAGACTACTGGGTATGCAATTTACAGGGTCGGTAGATGGCTCATCTTTCTGCAGAGGTATGATGGTTGCCTTTCTCCATTTATGAGGAACAAAGTGGGTTTGGAGGCTATTATTAAATAGCAATTCATGTGGTCTAATTAGGTCCCCTTACCTTACCCATACTCTAATCCTAATCTAGCTACCCCTAATATAAATGCAATTACATGTTCCAGAAAAAAAAGTCAGCAAATGGACATTGGGATAAAAGAACCCGCACTTCATTACTTCATTCTTTCAAACAAGTAAACTTTCAACAAAATGAACTGTACCTCTATATATATATATATATATATATATATATACATATATATATATATATATATATATATATATATATATATATATATATATATATATATATATATATATATATATATATATATATATGGATTCCCTTCACAAGCTCAAAGTTTCAAAATTTCAAACTGCAAATTGTCGAGACCAGAAAAATCGAAGTTTTAAAACTTTGAACATTTTGAATGGGGATCGCTGTACAGTGTAGAATGGGAAATTTACCATTTCCTCACTGTAGTGGGATCTTGGAGTTGGTATATTTATTTAGCAGAGGGTGTGGGCAGTGTAGGGGAGCTTGTCCTCCTGCAAAAATGTAAAAAAATATTTTTTTTTTTTATTACAGTGTCAAAACTTTGATCTTATGTTCTCGACCATTTGCAGTTAGAAGTTTTGAAACTTCAAGCTTGTTGTATGCATACACACACACGCACACACGCACACACGCACAACCACACACACACACACACACACACACACACACACACACACACACACACACACACACACACACACAGACACACAATACATAAATATATAGACCAAAGGGTAAAAAGATCACAACAGGTAAAACATTCCATGAAAACTGCAAGAAAAATCCAGCTAAGCTGAAGTTTTCACTGTGTAGTACCTTAAATCTCCTATAATTGAGGTATATGGGATATATGCAAAAGAACACTTAATGATATAAAGTGTTTTAGCTAGATGACATCTGAATGCCTATGACTTTTTTGTGCTGAATTCAGACTAGTAAAGCCAAATCCCACTAGCTGTGAACACGCATGTTTTGGCCTTTCTATTGATCTCTTCAACACACCATAATGGATTGTTAATTAAACATTAGAAACAGAGAGCTGGGAAACCCAGTTGATACATACATACATGCATGCATACATACATACATACATAGATACATGCATACAGATGTTTCAAGCATGGGCATTAAAGCCCTTCTAGCTTGCAATATGCCTAAACACTTGTTCTCATAATAAATGTCCAGGCTGTTCTTAAAAATATCTTAACTAGTACTTGCTTTAATGTAATTTGGTAGCCTGTTCCAAGCATCAGCTACTCTGTCAGAGAACCAATTAGTGCACTTCTCATTCCTATAGAATCTTCTACATAGGTTATCTGATGATTCTCTAGTACTTTTTGTTAACCCCAAACATTCCCAGAGGTAGTTGTCCCTAATTGCCCTATATACCTGAATGTGATCTCCTCTTAAATATCTGTAAGAAACACTGTACACGTTCAGATATTTTAGTCTTTCATAATAACTTAGATTTTCACATCCATGGATGCCCTTAGTATATTTCCGCTGTACTCTTTCCAGTTTACTCATGCTTGTTTTCCTGTAGGGTTTCCATATTGTTATTCCATACTCAAGTTTGGGTCTAATGTAACTAACAAACAATGACTTCATTATGTTTGATTTCCTAGACTTTATAAATCTGTTTATACAGCCTATAGTTCTATAACTATCATTAGCCAATTGGTTGATATGATTAGAAAAACTCATAGCTGAATCTATCCATATACCCAGGTCCTTAAATGAGTCTACAGTTTCAATCACTGTGTACTGTATTAAATATTCACCTTTCAATTTATGTCTCCCAAATCTCATATGCTTAGTTGTTGATGTATTTATCAACATATAATTCTCCTGTGCCCAAATGGTCAATTTAGTCAAATTATTTTGCAGACATGCCTTATTGTAACACTTGAAATCAGTTTACCCAATTGTAGGTCGTCAGCATATAGACTGTAGAACACCTCATATGAAAAAGTAAGGTCTGAAAGATACAATCTTAACAAGTAAGGGTCTAGTACAGAGCCCTGTGGAACACCTTGACTGTAACCAAGGATTTCACTTGTCCATTTGGTGTGTGATATTTGCCATGTCCTATTTGCAAGCCATGCAGCTATACATCTTATCAACAGTACATCAATGCCTAGTTGTACTAATTTATTGATCAGTGTTTTGTGCATGACCCTGTCAAATGCTGAAGTTAAATCTATATAAATCACATCACAGCACAATTTTTCATTCATAGCTGTTATTATATTGTTATAGAACATCGTGTTACGGGTGGTAATAGATCTATTTTCAACATATGCATGCTGATATATGGTTTCAAGTCCTAACCTATCCAGTTCTGACAATAACCTATCCAGTATTACCTTCTCCATTATTTTTCCACAACATGAAAGTACACTTAAGGGTCTATATGATTCTGGGTTTGTCCTACTCCCTTTTCCTTAAAGACAGGTTTAATAAGTGCATGTTTCCAGTCTTGAGGAATCTCCCCATATTTATATGACCTAATGAATAATAGATGTAATGGAAGTGTAAGTTCTTGCTTAAGTGTTCTCAGGTCATTTTTACTTATTCCGTCTCCTCCCTGCGCTTTGGTTGGATCCAGTTTGCACAGTTTTTTTTTCAATATAATCTAATTTGATTCCAGTATCTGGGGTTACCTGGCTGTCACTAGGACAACTTACCACCCCTTTTGTGGAGCCAAACTGTTTTGCATAAGATTTTGTAAATATATCTATAATCTGTTCTGTCTGAGAATAAATTTTAGAATCTGCACACAGTTTATCAATTTGTGTATCTTTACTCCATCCACATCTTACGTATCTATAAAAGGTTTTCTATTATGCTCAATATCTTTATATAAATTTTCTTCAAGTTTTGCTTGCTCTTGTCTAATACTATGCTTAATATGTTTGTCCAGCTCATTTATTTCAGTTTTCAAAGTTGTAGTTTGACCTCTCTTCCATTTCTTATATTTTTTGTCTCTCACCTTAATCAGGTATCTTGTTCTTATGGAAATATACCCCCTGATGTTGCATGCCTAAATCCTGATGTTAAACATTTTTTTGACCTTTTGCACTCAAACAATTTCTCTTTCAAAACTTTTCACATTCCATCTGTAGTTTTTCCACTGAACACCTCACTCCAGTTAGTTTTATATAGTAACTGTTTTGCTTCCCTATAATCTGTAATTAACCTTCTGTGCATTGGCTTAGATTTCAGTTTGGCAGAATTATCTAGTAACAAATGAACCTTTATGACCCCCATGATCACTGCACATCAATGGTGGTAAAACTTGACTTGAAGTTACACTAATTTCTTTGGTAACACAAACAATATCTAGTATATTCCGTCCCCTGGTAGGTTTTTTTACAATCGGAAGCATTTGTTGTTCCTAAATATACTCTGTGAATAATTTCTTTACTAACGTTATTGCATCAATATTATTCTAGTCTGTTTCTGGTAAATTTAAGTCTCCAGCTAATATAATTCTTCCCTCCTGTGTTTCATGTAAGAAATGTATAAATTCCTCTAGGTCATCTGCACTTGACTCCACCTGATTTTTTGTTAGAATGTCTGTTACAGTAAAAACATTTATACCCTGACAGAACTGGTTTCCAGTCATTGTTCTTTAACCATGTTTCACAAACTATAACAACATCAATCTTGTGGGAACGTATCAAATTTTCTAATAAAAAAAAATATTATTAATGCTCCTAGCATTAACAACCATCAGAGATGCATCAAATGTTGCTATCTGTGAACTGTTATATTTTTGACCTGGCAAAAATCCTGGCTAGTGTTTGTCAAATATTGCAAAATATCTGCTGCAAAAATTCTCTTCCCTGATCTAGACAAATGCACACCATCCTGTCTGAGCACATGTGTGCCCAAAAGAAGGCTTGGATGCTCTTTACATTCCCATTTTTTAAAACAGGACATTTTTACCATGTAGGTGTTTATCCAAAAATTCTTTTCATTCACAGTGACCTGACTATCCTTTCTATAGGTGATTTGTGAAAAATATGTCCTAACGCCAGTACAAGCTATACTATCTAGGAGGGCTGTCATCTCCCGACTAACAGTCAGAGAATCTTTGTTGGTGACATCATTTGTACCAACATGAATAAAAACAGATCCATACTTCCTTACATTAAGGCATTCCAAGGCTTGTTTCACATTCTCTATTTTTGCTGTTGGCAAGCATGACATTATTTGATGTTCATTATCATCTCTGCAAATATAAGTATCAGTTCCTCTAATAACTGAATCTCCAATTACAAGAATATCTTTGCTGACCATCTCTGAAGAATCTTCAGCTTCTAATACAGTCATTTCTGCTCTATGAATTGTTATGAAGGATAGATCTTCATCACTATTAGTCTTATTAATTCCACTGTTTTCATTGCATATTAAATTCTCATCCAGCTGGCATTGTAAATCCACAGCTTTAGCCATGTAGTCAACATTTGTCTTTCTCTTCTTTTTTCTTACAGTAATGTTCTTCAATCCTTCCATGTTCAGTTTTGATTTCTTCCTTTTCACCTGCCCCTTGCCTCTTTTTTCTACCTTTTCCATTGGAAAGGTGATACCTTTTTCTGTAGACTGAGAGTTTTCTGATAGACAGATATCTTCATTCCCTGTCACCAGTGTGTTACATAACAAAGCAGAATCCTTTTTACTACATATTCTCTTTCCTTTACAGTCATTAGTCAGTTTCTTTTTCTTCCTTGTTATTTGTTGAGAACATCTTCCTTTCTTTCTTTTTTTGTTTCCTTCTAAACAAACTGGATCCTCAGATTGCTGAATACTTGCATCAAGAAATCTAAAATTGTCAGGGGCATCATCTTGTTTCATAGGGGCTGAATGTTCTTTGCAGAAAATAGATGCATCATTTCCTAAATCTGTTCTGTTTGTTCTATGCCTAACATTATTTAGTTCATCAGTCCAGTCATTAATATATGATACAACAGTTCTCCAAGCCATGCCAATTGCACATGTGCAATCATCATCATTAAGTCAAGGTTTGCTTCTAACAATGGTAAGCAAATCATCCAACTTTTGACATGGGGAACAAAGATCACCAGTGTTATCAGCTGTTACCTTTAAATATACATAGCATTTATTACACTGTATAAGATACTTGTGCACTAGCAAGTTGTTAATTGCATACTCATTTAAGGAATCCATATTCAGCTTTAATTGAATAAAATATTGCAAAGGAAAAAAATTACACAAAGTCAGTAGCAAAGAATTCAAAGGAACTTAAATCAACTTCTATGACACAAATTATACCAGCAATATCCAACTAAATAATAAAATATAATAAAGTTGTTCTGACCATACAAGTTCTACCAGCCAGACAGAAGTTGTAATTTCTTTACGTCACACTATAGCTCACAGTCACACCACCTTTTAACAGTAAAAATGAATAAAACTTCTCTTACCAGTCAACTCCACAACAATTCACAAACCGAGACAGTATTGTTTTGATATGCTCAGAATTTTCCTCTCTGCAGTCTGTGTAAATGTATAGCTGTCTAGGCCCCTTGTGGTGGGTAGAGCTTGCCTGTCCAAAACCTATCCCTTTCTCACATTCACAACCAAAAGTGAAACTAAAGGTAAAACAACAAAATATGAATCAAAGTAAAGCTTGCTAATAAGCATGCTCTTCCTACCTACAAACAGTTAAAAATAGTGATAACAAATACAATATAAATTCAAATAAAACTGCTCTTACCAGTCAACTCCACAACAAATCACAAACAAAGACAGGATTGTTTTGATATGCTCAGAATTTTGATGACCATAACATTAAGATGCCTGCAAAATATCCTAACTAATATTCAAACCAAAGGGTAAAATATTCACACAGATAAACCATTTAGTAAAAATTGTAAGAAAATCCCAGCCAAGCTATAATTTTTTACTGTATAATATCTTAAACCCAGAATGGTATCACAGTATAGGGACAAAATGATTGACTTTAACAATTGGCTAAGCTTCTGGTGTCATTCAAAGGAGATCCAATATCTGTCTGCCTGGGACGACATGATCGACAGACCACGATGCTTTGCAGAGATGGTCTCCACCAGTCGCCACTGGGATTCAGGTTACTGGCTAAGGCTCTTGCCACCCCTATAGTGCCTTTTTTAGGCAAAGTTCAAAGGACAAAGCCACCATCGTAACAGGTACAAGCATGCAAAATCTGAAGGTAATGCTACTCAATGCTAGAAGTCTAAACCTCAAAATGCACTCTCTCGAGGCACTCCTAAAAATGGAGAACATCGACAGCTGTGCAGTAACTGAGACCTGGTTCAAGGCTCCAGAGAGCACCCCTGCAATGCCAGGCTAAAACTCTTAGCACACTTTTCGGCCACCAAACCAGGACTGAAACACTAAAGGTGGAGGAGTGTCAATATTCACCAAGGATATTCACACCACCAGGCTAGTTGCCCAACACAATGCGTCTGAAATTCTCCAGGTGCAACTAATACTAGGTAAGACTGCAATCCAAATTATAGCTTGTAACAGATCCCCCACCATGCCCCAAGATTCTCACTACACCTTTCTAAACATACTGGAAAATATTAAGATAGAACCAAACACCCTAATACTGGGTGATTTTAACTACCCTGCCATTAACTGGGAAAACTACTCGTGTACCAACACCTTTGCCCAATGGTTCTTGGAATTCATACATTCCAATGCCCTAGATCAACTAATCCATAGTCCCATCAGGGGCTCCAATATCCTAGACCTGGTCATTACCAACATGGGAAATCAATACTCCACACCTATGGTCACCCCCTCATTAGTCAGGTCTGACCATAAGCTAATCACCCTTAACATTCACATCCCACCCCCCCCCCCCCCCCAGCAAGGAAACCTCCATAAAAAACTTCTCCAAAGCCAGCTTCATGCTACTCAAGTCAGAAGTGACAAACTTCATGACACCCATGCAGACTGGAACTGAAAGTTCAACTGCTGAATCCTACATTAAGGCACTGTACGAGCACATCCACTCATGCATGAATCGTGCCATCTCAAATAGAACCAAGATGCTCTCATTCAAAAAAAGGAAGCCAATCTGGTGGTCCCCTGCCATAAACAAACTTTACAACAAAAGGAAGAAACTGTTGCAGAAAAGAGGAAAATCCCAGGATGCAAAAAACTCCCTTGCCAGCCTCAGTAAGAAACTGAGATCCCTCATAAAATCCTCCAAAGCTAGTTTCGAAAATAAAATTGCCAAAGATTCCAAAGACAACCACAAGGCATTCTATAACTATGTCAAAAATCTAAATGGCAATGCTCAGATCTGCTCTGAGCTAAAACAGAATGGCATTAAATATACTGATCCCAAGGATATTGCCAATATCCTGGCAGATCGATTCAGTGCCAACTTCACCCCTCTCTCACCCCCTAAATGGGCCATCTCAATACCGGAAGATTGCCATATATGGCCACACAGGTAAAAAATGCACTCTCCAAAGCTAAGAATACAGCATCTATGGGACCAGATGATATCTTGGGCTGTGTACTACATGGACTACAATATGAGCTGGCACCTCACTTAAGTGTCATGTTTAATCATGGCCTCACTTCAGGTTTCGTGCCAACTGAGTAGTGCAGAGCTACAGTTATCCCACTCCACAAAGGGGGATCCACCTTGGATCAGATAAACTACCGTCCCATCAGTCTGATGAGCCTTGTCTGCAAGGCCATGGAGCGTATTATCATGGAACTTATAAACAAAGACAATGGCAACCTTCAAACACTGGACCCCATCCACTTTGGGTTCGTGAAGGGCCGATCTTGTCTCCTGAACCTGATTGACTTCTTCAAATCAGTCTCCAGAGCCATGGACAAGGGTAAGGTGGTCCACACAGCCTATCTAGACCTTGCCAAGGCCTTTGACACCATCCCCCACACTGGAATCATAGATAAACTTACTAAGCTGGGCATTAATCACTACATCACCAAATGGGTTGCTAACTGGCTTACTGATAGAACCCACACTGTAAAATACCCTGAGGTACTCCAGACAAGTGACAAGTGGAGTACCTCAGGGTTAAGTCCTGGGACCGTTCTTGTTTGGCATATACTTCTCTGAAGTACAGGCTAACACTAAGGAACTCTGGCCAACAAAGTTTGCAGATGACTGCAAACTGGGAGCCATTACAGAATCCCCAAATGATGTGGATACTCTACAAAAGGGCCTTACAGAAATAGATGCTTGGTACCAGAGCCATGGGCTCAAGCTCAATGTCAAGAAATGTATAGTTATCCCCTTTGGGAAAAAACATGTACCCATGAATTACCATATAGGTGGCAGTACACTAAACACCGAAACTGTGATAAGAGACTTAGGGACACAGGTGGACAGTGGTCTCACCTTCGATAACCACATCACCACAACAGTCAAGAAATCCTTCTATGTGGCACACCTCATCACTAAAAGCTTTTCATCCAGAAAAAAGGAGGTCATTGTCCCACTGTACTCATCCCTCATTAGACCTATTATAGAATACGATGCCCCGTTTGGTATGTACCTCTCAAGACATCTGCAACAACTGGAAAGACCGCAGTAATACCTCACTAAAAGAATCACAGGCCTAAACCAGATGCCCTATGCTGACTGCCTTAAAAAACTCCAGCTATACTCTGTCGCATATCGTCTACTCAGAGGCGATCTCTGCTTAACATACAAGGCCATGTCAAACTCAGAGCTGTTGGACATGCTACACTTAAAGAAATCCCAATCCATCAGAGCCACATGCTTCAGGGATCTAAACCTTGTTGTCACAATAAACAAAACATGCTGGAGGGATAAGTTCCTGACCCAGAGACTCCCCAGACTCTGGAATAGATTGCCTATACATGTCAAACAGAGTGCCTCTTTGGCCCTCTTCAAAAGGAACCTTGATGATTGGATGGGAGAAAGGAAATTCACCCCGGGGATCACATCATTCACCCTGCTAGACAGGGGTCCAGGGAAGTAAATAGTGTGGGGAAAAAATAGCCAGGGAATTGTTATGGCTAGGCTTGTATAGGCCCTAGGGCTGATAGCTTAGAACCAACTTATGAACCTATGAACCACCTGTAACAGAAAACCGTGGGACATATGAAAATGACCCTTAAGGACATCAAGTATTTCACCTCTATGACTTTTTTCTTTTTAGTTTTTAATTCTTTATGAGTACATTCAGACAACTAAAGCCAAACCCCACTAGTTGTGGGCACGCATGTTATGGCCTTTTTAATGACCTCAACATACAGTGGACTGCTCAGCCTGGAGAAGTTAAACTAGAATGGTCTTTCCTTTAACGTTTTGGGGATTATACAGTCTTAAAGCACTCCAACTAGGAGATTGTAATGGGCAAGGGAAAACATTACTGACAATTTTTAGGAAAGTGGAGGACATTATTTTTATTATATTTGAAAAGCAAATATATTTAATAATGATTTGGTCATTACTGAGATAAATAACAAATTGGTTCATTCCAGAGTTTAACATTGATTTTTTGTCTTTTGGAAAAGGGAAATAAAATGACAGATCTTTTCAGTGTCATCAGGGAGAAGTGAATATTACCAAGCCAGTGAAACACGAGCAGTGGAGATTTATGCTCCAGCACTGTCATAAATATACTGACATTAATTGCTGCCATTGCTTTGGGAGTAATGCAACTTGTCAGCGTGTAGCAAATCTTTACTTGTTTCAAAATCCTGTAAATTAGTCTTTGGGTAAATAATTTAATAGTAAGACAAGGAATGAACAATAATCAAAGATATTTGCAGCTAGCCACCTGGGATACTAATGTACTTTCATGCTACTTAAATAGAAAAGGTTTTGCTTGCTGGATGAATGTCAAGCATTATGGTTGCTGATTTGTGTCAAAACAAGCATTTTTTTCTCTTAATCTGGGACACTTTTGCAATAATTATAGTATCTGGCAAACTAACTAACTAGACAATTGTGTTTTAGGTTGTGGGACACCTGAAAGGGGAACGTTCAACCTTTCATGACAGTTAGCAAGCTATACACACTCAGACTGACATGTTTCCTATTCTCCATATCTCTCAGGTTCTTAGCACAAAAAAAAAATCTGGACATAGGTCAAAAATCATGAACAGATTTTAAATATTGAACATATGTACTTAGAAAATTGCTGTAATAACAGATTTTGCAATAGCATGCATTTTTTGAGGGATATGAAATCAAAAATGCAAATGACTGTCATTGTTCAGTGATTTCAACCTTTAATGATTTGCCCAGGAATTACAAATGTTATGAAGAACAAACCAAAAATATGGCAATTCTATGAAATTCTGGACATTTGAGAGATATGCATATTATTTCAGTAAATGTTAAATGATTTGACGTTCTGATTGTGCTGTAGCCTGTTTCACTTTATTTGTTGAAATCTGTTGCAAACTACAGAATATATGCCTAACCGCTATAAAACATCTGCCCATTGTATTACATCATTAGAATGCAGGACCACATGACTTGGAATCATCATACAGGAAATTTAAATAAAAGTTAATCAAACTTAATAAATATAGTTCATATGAAGAAACTAAATTAAAACTGTATATTTTATAATCTGAAATCCCAAGTTACACAAAAATAGCATAATTATTACAAAAATGAAATTATACAAAAACACCTTTACATATAGTCTTTAAATTGCATATTAGTAGCAGCTTCCCTATCTACCGCATTCCTCGTGTCAACATCATGGGGTTGTAGTTCAAGCATATGTCTTCTCATAAAAAAAAATAAATAAATACATGCATACATACATACATACATACATACATACGTATATAAATAAATGAATCTAAATAAAATCATTAATAAAGGTAATATTCAAAATCATTTTTGCAGAACAAAAACTTCAGTTCTAAACAACTTTTCAGTAACTAACGTAATACTTGAAGTATTTAAAACATAATCACAGACTGCTACATTTTAACTAATTTACATGTTTGATCTTCTAAATACTAGATGCATGACATCTTATGTCCACGTTTCATAAAAAAAAAATAACTAAACAGTACTAACTACCATCAGTGACATACGTGTACCACATTTCACTTCTCATCTGCCTAAAGGTATTGTGTCTGTTAATAAATTACAAATGTGTTAAAGTTCATTGTATATGTACCTAAAAGATTAACACTTACTTAACCTTTTATAGAACATAGAGAAAGCAAAATCTACATGTATAACACTTGAACAACTAAGAAAAAATAATAATATTATTTCAATAAGCTAAAGATACTGAAGTAATTCTCATAAGGCTGGCAGCACAAGTGACTAGCATGAATGGTGTATGAGTATCCAAAAATCCTTACTGGTATTCATAACACAATTTAAGGTGAAAGATGTACTATTAAACTGCTTATTCAGTTTTAAGGAAGATCATACTATGGTGGGAATTTTAAACAAATTCCCAAATTCAAACATTCTAGTGCAGCTAGACAATCTGGAATTTCAGCCACTGTAAAACACTTCAATCAATGAGTCAAGCAGTTAGATTTAAAGGATGTCACATCGGAGCAGTAGAATAATATCAATTACTCTCTTATAATCACTACTCAGTAGAATATTTTACTCACATTCACAGTGAAAAATTCGGTATATCAAATAATTTATATGATAATCTGATGTACAGTGGTGCCTGCAGAAAACCTGTGATATCATGTATTATTCAAATTCACCATACTAAAATTAAATTGCCTATGCTATGTTACATATCCTTAGCATTTGTCTGCATGCCAGAATGAATACTTAGAAGGAATTTATTGCAGTTAACTGAAAACAATGCATTCCAGAGTTTGTGGGGTTCCTTTAAATGCTATTTGCATATCTGACTTCATTGAACTAGGCTCAAATAAAGAAGTGGAGGAAATATGCCACCTGTAGTGGTGTCAAAGAACATTTATTATATATGTTTAAAAAGGTCAAGAAGTGAAACAGTATAAAGACGTTATTAAAGATCTGAATGCTCACATGTGAGATTTGACTGAAAGAAGGCAGCAAAAGCACTTAAATTACAGTTCTGTTCCATGGCATATATAGGATGCAAAAAATTACCCCAGAGAATCAGTTTGATTGCCTGTTATTACAACTCTGAAATGATTTATAATCCAGTCACAGGTAAACATTTTAAGAGTACAAAAAATATTACTAAGAACTTCCAGTATTATTTAATTTGTATAACATAATCAGTTAATTACAACTGGACACCTAAATGTTTTATAGCAATCTTAACCTAATTCTAAGTTAATAACAATGACATGATTGTACCACTTGCCACCTGAATGCAAACAGGTATAATGGAGGAGGCTATGAATCCTATCCATCCCAAGGTCATGTGAAGAATGGAGCCGTGGTTGACTCTGTTTCACTCTCCAAAATAGGTTTGATGGCTACCATACGGATGGTCTCTGAAGTCACACCACTGGCACCCGCAAGGTTAAAGTCAAGCGCACACAAATTTGATGCAATAGTCAATTTACCAAATGTAACTTGGCCCCAACTGCATATATGCACTGCTGTTCTGGTTATAGGCTTCCAATGTCTATATGCAGACTATGACTATCTTTGACTATCATCAGAGATCCCTTTCGTGCCACTCTCCCTTGGAGTCACAGTATCTTCCAGTGTCCCTTATCCTTATCCTCAAGAATTGCTGCTCATATCATTTACACAAACATGCACACACACACAAACACACACACACACACACACACACACACACACACACACACACACACACACACACACACACAAACACACACACAGTTCCCAGGGAAGGCTGTTAGAATTTCTCAGTTTCCCACACCTATCTTCCTGTCATGATAGTGTTCCCACTGCTGTACATATGGCTACAGACCAAAATGCACCACTTATCTAGCTACTCAGTTATAAGATGTAATATCTCATTTGTAATATGCTCAAGGGATATTATCAGTTAAAGGAGAGTACCATAACTCTCACAACCTAAAGTGATCAATAATATCCTTCTAACAGCTAACACATAACAATAAATAACAAATACTAGCCTCAAGATCTCAAAAGTGAATAAATAAAACTTTACATAACAGTAGAAGAAATCAAGACAGTATTGATACACATTAAATATACAGAGGTCAAGGCAAAGACTCTCATCTACAGCTAAAGAAACATCCTAGTTTTCTCTTAATGCATAAATAGTGGACCTAACTATTTGCAGAAAAAGAATTTAAAAACACCATTTGAAGACACCAGAAAGAAAAGGAAATGTAGTGATGTTATCCTTTATTTAAAAAAAAGTCTTCAGAATTGCCTAAATTGCATTGTTTTCAGTTTAAAGAAACACCATAAATCACCCAGTCCATATTACAAGGCAAATTTCAAACAACAACTTGTACAGATGCACCAAGAGCTTCCAGGAAAGGACAGGACTGGTTTTGTTTTCAGCTCTAAATATACATACTAAAATTCTGTTCCCAAAGAAAACCCAGATGTTACGTCAGATTACACCAGTTATTTTTCACATGAAAAAGAAGAAAAACTAAAAGCATTAAAAGTTTCCCCTACACCAACAAAATATTTTTTTTTCATTTGAATACTAATCACTTGTTTCCTTTGTAGAGTCTTGTAACTATTTTATGATCGCTTTTCTCTTTGACTCAATAAACTTGGGTGACTTCATTATATACAAGCAATTAGGTCCTTACTGCGAAACTGCAAAAATAATGCTTTACATTTTAATTACAACTTTTGTGTATTTATTTTCATCAACTTGTTTCACTTATGCAGAAAAGATCACATGGTTGCACACATTTATTACTCGCACATACACTGCAGAGTTCATAGAGATAACTAAAATATTTAAAATGTGCCACAATATGAAATAATTTAAAAAAAAATCAAAATTTTAAATCACCTTTTCTACCCTGGCATTAAAATAATAAGAACAACTGCTTGCAAATTATTTTACTTAAAAGAATGAAATAACACACAAGATAGTACCTAGAGATGTTGCTCTTAGAGTTGTATAAAATATACCCACAAAACATGGCCACTACTACAACAGTTCAACTAATACTAAGGAATGACTGCATACTGCAGTTCTTATAGGACATTAATCCTACTTAAAATATAATTTTTTTAGGTACATGGTCAATTTTAAACAGAGTTTCTTCTTTCCAAATGTCATGCTGCCTGACTAGATTTGTTTTATGCATACCAATAAAACACATCATGAAAATGGAATTTGTTTCCTTGTCTATGGCAAACTATCTTAATATGAATTTCCAGAAATAATATTTAATACACTGACATTGCAAAACCACATAGATAATTGAAGTAAGAATATTTATTTAAAATATTACAGATGTTTAGTCTGAGCCCTTTAGTTAGCTGTTTCTATCCATAAATAAGGATCTCCTATTCTTGTACTAAAATAGGTCTATGGCTTATACAGTGTCAGTGGTCCAACTGGTAGTGCATATACCTCAGATGCAGAACAGTGTGGGTTCTAGTCCCATACCAGGTAGATGGATTCTTGGCACTGCAGTGCAGCATCATTTGAATAAGACATTAAACCAAGACTCCATCTGCCTTTAGTAGGTGATAGCTCAATTGGTTGTAAAAGATACCACTACATCTAGAGAAAAAGGTAGGGGTGCTCCCCTATGCCCTGGTCAATTTTCCACTAGCAGTATACCTACCACCTTGGATCTCCTCTGAAAACAAGTTACTATCCTAGTGGGACTACCCCATTCAGTAAAGTAAAATAAAGTATAAAAAATAAATTCCTAATGTAAAAAAGGACAAGAGCTCCTGGTCTCTCAAGTATTGTTTGGATTGTTCTTGCACCCCTTATCATATTCCTTTAGGCAGATAGTTGCAACAATAGGCTATACAGTCACTAAGAGACAACACATTATTTTGTTAACTGATACTCAAATTATTTAATTCAAACAGTGTTAATACTCAAAAGTCATTCCATTAACACATCTGAATCGATGGCACTAGGTATTCACTTTAATCTCCGAGTTTCTCAGTAAGCATTCCTATAAATGAGTAAATAATCATTTACATGTGGACCCTAATAATGTCAAACTCTGTGTAAGGGTCAGCAAATGGTTCTGAAATCAACACAGTTTTGCTCAAAGACTTAGGACAGCAGCTGAGTAACTAGCATATACCAGTGAAGCAAAGGGAAAAACACTGATTATTAACAGTGGTATTACAGACTAAATGTTATACCTGATACAAGAATCATCAACAGAGCTTCCATCTTCTATTGTCATCATTTAACATGATTTCTAACAAGTCTTACAGTGTCCACTCTGACATGGTATATGGTCAGTAGAAATTGCTAGGCTGGGGTTTCTAGATGTAGCCATATTCTTCAGATGACTTTATTATAACTACTTCATATTGCGCATGGATGAGTCTTAGTGTAAAACCTTTAAAATGTAATTTAGGGCATGTGGAGAAAAGTATTGGACCACTTGAAGTTACTATATTGTTTGCCAGTCTTTAGAGGTTCAGCCAGTCATGCAAATTTTATTGCCATAGGTAACTGTAATACTATTGCATTTTAGAAAATCAGTGTCCTTTATTCCTTCCAATACTAGACTTTTTAATAATGCTTGTGCAGGCATCTGCAGGATTCTTGTTATGTAATAATCACCATTCAAAGACTAAGCTATGGTGAGAGTCAAACAATGAACTGTTTTGCTATTTTCTCACGCTTTATTGACCCCCAACAGCTGTTGTCTGACAGGGGCACCCGTGTCACTACAGAAGCTTTCTACATTTTCCTAATGGTGTATATGCACTCCTAGACACATCGACAAAGAGCTGCCATGATGAGCCTAGGATCACCAAGACCACATCCCCTCCATTTTTACAGCCATTGCTAATCTGCATGACAGCAATTCTCTGAACAGAAACACCATTTGAAACAGCCATGACAGAGAATCCAGAGTAAGCTATTATATCTCATCCTCCTCCTCTTCAAGGCTCTTTTTCTTCTAAACCACCAAATAATCTGAGGTCATATGGGTTACAGGTAGGGCTTTTCTGGGCCTTGCCCTCTTTACCACAGAGCTGTGTTTGTATGCTTTCCACAAAATGATTTTTCCCATTCATCCGTACAGCCTCAGGATGGTATTCAATACTCTCTTTCTTGCAAAATGGAAGATAACCTTAGCATTTCATGGATTCATGGGTTCTTATTAAGCATCAGATCAGGTAGACCATTAGAAGCCTAGCCAGCACAATCCCCACTACCTGTATCCCCTTTATGCAGAACTTGGCTTGGGGTGTAGTTATAGTTTCCCATCCAATTATGCAGATTATATCATGAAATGACTGTGAAGCTACTTTGTTTAACATTACGGGGATGGCTCTTGCAGAGTTAGGGAGTAATTTGAGAGGGTTGTTTAATATTAAGGGTATGGCTGTTACAGAGTAGGGGAGTTCTTTGGAAGAGGTTGCTTAAATATTGAGGGGATGGCTCCTACACAGCAGAAGTGTTTTTGGGGAGAGGTTGTTTAATATTAAGGGGATGTATTTTGCAGAGTGAGGGAGTTCTTTAGTAGAAGTAATTGTCCTGCTATTGCATTAGTTTTATGTTGTGGTGGAGGTTCAATTGTCACACACACATTTGTGATGTTACAAGTTTTGCAGATGTGTCAGAGTCATAAAGGGCAGAGTCATTTGTGACCCTGTAGCATAGGCATAGGTCACACCATAGAAGCCTGTCTATGATTTAAAAGAGAAGTAAAGTGGAAACTATTCTGCAGCGATCATGTCCTTCGGACCCTTGAATTTCTTAGAGAGGAAGCACTGGTGTC
Organism: Protopterus annectens; assembly: GCF_019279795.1. NCBI lineage: Eukaryota > Metazoa > Chordata > Ceratodontiformes > Protopteridae > Protopterus > Protopterus annectens. The sequence goes on along the minus strand of NC_056741.1, from coordinate 1,597,728,967 downwards.
CTTCAAACAGGATTGTGTATCTGCATAGGTGCGTGTTAAAGGGAATATTATATTCTAACATGACCTTAATATGAAAGAAGCAGAGATGTAAGATGTTGTTTTTAAGGACTTCTCCGGGGCAAACCTGTAGAAGACCTGTGAAAAACTCCAAACATTCCTTTGTAAGTGTACCCAGCTGGGAGAACAGCCATATTCACTCTAATATTTTATTAGCTACAAACAGCTGAATAGAATTCCATACCTGTCCATCTTTAATATAATGGTGAATTCAGAACTAACCCTCCCTTGTAGATTTCCCTTATTAACTATATAACGAAAAGAAAATAATGAAAAGGTGTAAGAAACTCCAATTCCCAACCTCAATACCACACTAAAACATGCCAATCAGGAACTTATTAGCACCACTAGAAAAGTACTTAAGGTCGCTACAGTTACCAAACAAAACTACAAATCTTTCTTCACTCATTTATTTATCATCTGAATACTGGGTAGGTGAGCTCATCTACTGACTTTTTTCCATCACAACATGGGAAATAAACGAAAGTAGTACAGTATATTTATAGATACGTACAGCGCATTTAAACACTGAGTAACATGGCGACCTTGAAATAACTTCTATTAAACAAAATGGGAGAACAGTAAGGAACAGTAAGGAAAGCTGATTGGATAAATATGCTTTTCTGATACAGTACATCTTAACAGCCTGGGGGTAGTTAATTGAGATATGTGTATTGTGTGGCAATGGTTAAATTCCTATCAATAACACATTGCCCAGAGTTAGACATCTTTAAAAATAAACAAATCTAGACAGGAGGAACATAGTTCATTCCCTGAATATAACAGATTTTGGGAAAACAAACTCAAAACTCATTAATGACTATCTCTCTGAAACTAAAAAACTCACCAGCATCAAAAGAACAGACCAGCATTTGCATAAAGTGGAAAGCACAGACATGTAAAACCAAGACACACCTCGATACAATGGCAGAAAATGAGACCTCACAAAAAAACAAAACCAAAAACTAAAGAGAAATGAGATATAAAATGAACAGAAAGCAGCACATACATGTGCAAATAAAAAACATCATGCACATATAAACATCTTGTGATATGATTGTTGCTCTGTCATAAGCGAATATATTACACTATGATGAAGAAACAATAGATTCATGAAACTGTGAAGTGAACTGAGCACAGTCTCAAACTGCACTTCTTCCAAATATGTTGTTAAATAGATTATTAAATGAAAAGACAGATAAACCTCCCCACCACTCCCATCACAAACACACTAAAGTTGAATGCAACTTCCTTAAACCTTCTACAATATAATCCACAGTCATGAGATCAGGAAATAACAACTGGAATTAAATAATTAGTTACAAACCTCAGGATCTGAAAATAATGGAATCAAAGCATTTCAGAGATTCTTTCTACATCTTGGTTCTGTTGGTTAATAAAAACCTTGAACAAAGAGTACAAGTCCTTCAGCAACAGCACAAAGCAGCACTATAGGCAGCTTTAGCCAAAGACTTAGAAACCAACAAAAGTTGTGTATAATACATCTCCATCTCTCTCTCTCTCTCTCTCTCTCTCTTTTGCCACAACCAACTACAGACACTGATTGACTTGTGCATCTGAATATGTTTTGTGCTATCATTACAATAGATGTGTACTTATTAATACATGTAAAGGCATTAGGTTGCAAAATGCGCACATTATATCCTAAAATCAACTGATTCTACTGTATTATTCATGCTGGTATGAAAGCCATTAAAGTAATGATAGTAATGAGTGGACATAGGCTTAAGTCATCACTGCAGTCATAAAAATTAAATCATATAATTATTTGAAGAGAATGTTCGTACACATTTTGGATAATGAGGCATGAGTTAGTGAAACTCAAACCCCTTCATTTGAAGAAAAGCAGGCCGAATATCCACTGACCTTCTGCAATAAATATATTTTAACTAGAAAACGACCTGCAGCTGGCCACAGCCTCATGGTGTTGAGGGATAAAACCCTGACTGTGCCTCAAAGTCCTTGTATTTGACTAGTGGCCCAGGCACATAGGGGACTAAATGGCAGAGGATGGAGTGAGTGGCAAATTACGTCTTGCCCATCGGGGGGGGGGTGAGAAGGCAAAGTAGGCTCACTGCAGTAGCATCATTAAGAGCTTGGTGAGCTGCAAGCAGTATATCCCTAGATCATGGTGTTGAGCATGTGCTGAAGCAAGCATCTACCACCTGAAAGCGGCCACAGCAGAGCTTGAAAGGCTGCAGCAGAGTGGTGAGGCCAGGGCCCACTATGATGCTGCAGTGTCTTCGATCTTCTCACCTGACGTGGGCTAGGTTAAACTCAGTAGAGGCTAAGGCAGGTTCAGTAGATCCAGTTAACAAGGAAAGGAACTGCTGACAGTTGATGCTCAGTTGTGGGGAGGAAAGGAAAAATAAATAATCCTGTGGTCTAAAGCTATATCTTACTTATTAAGAACAGTGCTTAATACTGGTTTTGCAGACTCCAAGATTTTGCAAGATTTGAACAATACTTACAACTGTTTTTCAATAATGTGCTATTGCCAGCATGCATCCTGATGACTGATATAGTGCAGCACATGTCAATCACCTGAGTGGATAATGTTGTTTTATTCTTCACTGAATGTATGACTAAGAAAGAGGAATCAATTAATTAATTAAAAAAATCATTTTGGAAGGGAAGCAACCCCTTTGTATTCCACACGTCCCTACTTTTATGTACTCCCTCTCTAAAATCACTGTACTTCAGAGAAAGGGATGCATAATGAAATAGTCTCAGACTACCAGGATTAAAATGCTGCAGCTGTAACATAAAAAATCAAAACAGTGTACACACTCAAAGCAATTATACTTCACTACACTACATACTAAATAAATAAATAAATACATAAATCTTGTTATGCAATTTGGCGTTGTATTCCGCCTGTCCAACATGGGTGCTCTGTTCCCACTGTCTCTTAAAATATGATCTCTGAAATCACACAAATACAGAGAAAAGTTGAAAGCAATTATAAAAAAAGGAAGTCACTTTCTCTTTTTTCTCCTGGTCACCAGGCCGTGTAAATATAGCATGTATGAGAAATTCCAGCTGATACACCAAAGTGTCAACAGTACAAGACTTCACTGAAACACGCCACCTGACATACATCAATGTTCCCCAACACAAAAAGGGTAGCCATTCAAGTTATTACACTTTAATAATTATACAGTCAGTGAACAATTAACTAAAATGTTGCAGTTCATAATTGTTATACAGAACCACTGTTGATGTCATCTTACAGTAAAATAGTGTCATGACTATCCTCATTAATAAACCAATGTCCTATGAATTTCTTTGCTGGCTGCCTTAATCCCTTATGATCAGCAAACTTCCTTAAATAGTACACAATATAGTTGTAAAAAAATGATACAGAATTAAATAAAGGTATAACAAATATTTTCTATACAAAACTGGTCACAACTGTGTAGATTTTTACAGAATGTCCAGATTTTTGCCTCTCATTTTTCATTTGTTCCTGCCAAAATATGTGGTTTTCTGGCAAATTACTGAGGACTGAGGTTACAGAATAATGACATAGATTTGAGTTTCAGATTTCATATTCTCCAGAGAATGCATGCTAATACAAATCCTGTTCTTATACTGACTCTCTCAGTTTATAACAGCAATATTTAAAATTGATCCATATTTTTGGGGCCTTTCCCCCATTATTTTAGATTTTGCTCAGATTTCTTGCACCACGAAGTTGAGAGGTATGTCCCACACTATAAACTCTCCCCTTCTTTATTATTTCAATCCTTTCTAAGAATATGTAGCCATGTTCTACCTTGATAAGTCATTTTATATTAGGCACAAACCATGCAGGAACATAATGCATCTAGGAACAGAAAACAGCAACACTGTAGTAAATATCCAAAGAATTTAATGGTCCACAAGAACAGAGATTAAGTGCTTTCATATAATTATTTCATCAGAACCACAACGCTAAACACATCCAGCACTCTTAAATACCCCACCCTTAAAACCCTAACCAATGAAAATAACAAAAACATTAACCCATACTATGACTATTAAAAAAGAAATGTGAAATATGACCCAGCAAACACTATGGCCACACAATGCATTTAAACATTTGATGTTAATAATATAAGTTAATTTAATTGGTTAGGATTTTAAGGGTGGGGTATTTAAGAGTGCTGGATATGTTTAGTGTTGTGATTCTGATGAAGTACTTATACGAAAGCGCTTAATCTCTGTTCTTGTGGACCATTAAATTCTTTGGATATTTAGTACATTGTTGCTGTTTTCTGTTCCTGGATCCATTCTGTTCCTGTGTGGTTTGTGCCTTCTACATGCTTTTGTGTTTGGTTCTATCACTTTATATTAGCCCAGGCATCTATAGCCCTCATTAAATGTGTTTCTTTTCCTGGTATCACTGCCTTTATCAAACCCATTTTTTTCCTTGGGTTCCTAGTATTACTAAGGAACACCCTCAAATCGTACTTTTTGATGACTCGATACTTTTTATTTTTAACCATACCTCTCAACCTCTTGCAGCAAAAAATATAAACAAAGACAAAAATAATGGGGTGACAAAAGCCCCAAAACAGGGACAATTTTTTTATACATTGATTTTATAAATTTAGAAAGTTAATAAAATAACAGATTTTGCTTTAGCATATATTTTCTGAAAGATTTGAAATCTGAAACTCAAATGTCTACCATTTTTTGTTGGCTTCAGTTCTCAAGGATTTGCCAGAAAAGCACACGTTTTTAAAAAACCTTGGACAGTTGAGAGGTATGTTTTTAACTTGTTTATCGATTTCCCTTTTTTCATTATTTCCTCTCTGTTTTCCCCTGCCACTTTCACCTCATTTAAAGGTGCAATTTTTATGATATAGTTCTCTAATCTCTCTGTCCCCAAAAGGCTGCGATAAAAAACACCTCCCCTTCACATAGGACCTCTTCTCCCAATGTTCTTTCCCACAACTTATTACAGTCCTGTACTACTGACCCTCCCCAGTTTCTGTATCAGCAGTTTTACTGCTCCATTTTCCTTTCCCTAGCACTGTTAGTTCTTTGTACTAGCAAGACCTCTGATAAGGCCACCATGCTCCATAACTCATTGCATCAAACACTGATCTCTCATTCTACTTCCTGATTCCTTTTTTCCCTTCTGCCATATTACTTCTGCCTCCCCAAGATTATTTACAAAAAAGGGCATTCTGCTGTCTCTGGCGTCCTTAGTCATGAGTTGAACTGTCCTTGGTAGTGTTAACTCCAGAACACTTTTATATATATATATATATATATATATATATATACATATATATATATATATATATATATATATATATGTGTGTGTGTGTGTGTGTGTGCAAATAATTAGTAAGCTACTCTCCCACTCCCTCTAATGATCACTCAGGTGACAAATTCCTCCACTTCTCCTAACTGATTCTCTAACCCTCCCCAAAATGGATCCATTTTTGCTGAACCATGTCTCTGTTTAAAAAGCTGTCCCTACTTCCCCTGCCAAACTTCCTCTTCCCATTCTCCTCTTTCTCTGACTCCCCATTAATCCTTGCCATCACCATGTTTGCCCCCTTTCTATTTACTTTTCTGCTACCCTCACCCATACTTTGCCTTTTAAATCCCCCCAACAAAAACTATGGGTAGTTTCCTTTTGTGCCTCCTCCTCATCCTCAGTCTTTTCTGTAGTCTTCCTTTGACCTTTGACCTTATACCTGTCCTGACTTATTCCACAATCTTTTTGAATTTACCTCTGTCTTCCTTGCATAGTCTCTACAAAGACTAAAAAATCCCTGAGCCTCCCTGCCTCCCCACTGCCTATATGCCTCACACACCAGTCTCTCTACCCCCTGCTTGCCTCCTACTATGCCTCAGTCTTCCATCCTTCTGTGCTGCTCTCATTCCAGTCTCTATCCCCACCATTCTGTTACAGACTGTTTCTGTCTTAACACTTGGTTGATTTATTTGGATTTCACATTACTTGGTTACATGTCTCCTCTTGTCTTTTATTCCTTGGCGATTCATTCTTATTGTCACCTTTCCCCTTCTCCAATGTCCTCCCTTTGCAGTTCACTGCTAGAAGGCTGGCTCTTCCATTAATTAAATGATAATGGCCTCTCATAAGTAATGCTAAGCTACACTGTTTGCTCTGCTTAACAATTGAAAGAGCTGCTTAGGATGCCTTATGTCTATGTACAGCACTATCAAACCTGTATTTTGGCACTTTAAGGTGCTGCTGTGTTTGATGGTGTCTGTCCTGTTTCTGGGTCTTTGTTCTGCTCTTCCCAGACTGCTGTAATGGATATCAGTATAAAGCAATTACACTATGATGGTGTAGCTGCATTGCTTGCTATTATAACACAGTACAATAATATAAACCCCTTCAATCCTTCAGTTCAGTACACAGATTAATTAATAATACACATGATGCTACTCTACAGAAGTGACTGAAACAAAGTAGCATAGCTCTCAACTGTCCAGACATTTGCAGCCTGTCTGGATTTTTGTCTCATATATTTGGTATGTTCTTCATAAAATGTGTGGTTTTCTAGCAAATCACTAAGGACTGAAGTCGCTAAATAATGACTAACATTTGAGTTTCAGACTTCATATCATTTAGAAAATGTATGCCAGCACAAATCCTGTTATTTTAACAACTCTCTAAGTTTATAACAGCAATATTTAAAATCTGTCCCTATTTTTGGCCCATTCTCCCCCCATTATTTTATGCTTTGTCCAGATTTCTTGCACTGAGAGGTTGAGAGGTATGCAAAGTGATAATGCAGGGCAGTAACCTGCATTTCAATATACTTTTCAATCATGAGGCATAAATCACAAGGATAAAGCAGAGACTTCAGGTGCTTTAAGGCAGAATATGTTATATTTTCAGAAATGTACAAAATATTTGACAAATATGTAATGCAGTGCATGGCTTCTCATCGTATGCATAATATGACATTATGTTGTTTAGCTGTTTGTACCACTCCTTGAATCTAAGCTTGCACTGAGGAATTTTCTGCTTTTAACTTGTCCAAGATCAAAGAAGCCATTATTTTATTGATCTAGTTTTCACTTGCATTTCTGTGAAGAAACTAATGAAACCCATAACTGGTTTCATACACTATGTGGATGCCAAGCTGTATAGCTTTAAAATGTATTTTTGAGAAATGGACAATACACATTGAACATCTTGTGCCGATCGTTTTATTTTGTAATGAGAGAATTGTTTTATTTGTTTGGAAAGGAATCCTCTATCATTTGAAATCATTTTGGACTCATTTATGGCTATCAGGTTCAAGCATCAGTTTTACAACTGAACATGTTTCATAATACCTTCGGTACAGAATGTATGCTCATTTGCCTCACACTTGCTATGGCTCTGTGGTTGAGTTTCTGTGCCAGTGGATAACCTGGAGCCCAGATGTGAGGCTGCAATTTCCTCCAGATGGGAACAATGTTTTCCATCATATGGACAAGACCTAAACAACGGCTATGAGCAGAACAGGGGTTGGGTGCAGCTGTTTGTGTGTAAACATAGAAAAATATGTGAAAGCCACAACATAGCGCAACAGAAAATCAGTGACAAGTTTTACCGGATGGAAATTTAGACTAAATGCTGATTGCACTGGCATGAAGAATTGCATTTCAAAACTTTAACATGCACAATTTTATTAAACAGGCAGGGTGACACTGAACAGAAACCCAATGGTTTGGAGAAAAAGCCAAAAGAACATCTCTGGGAACTATTTACTGAGTGATAGCCACAATGGTGGAATGTCAGCCTCCACCCTAGACACAGGCAAATATAAATAGCATTCAAGAATCAAGAAAATGCATTTAGATATCATATACATAACAAAACCAAATACACAACTATGCACTGAGTAGCTTGACTAACATGCTGTGTAACAGTGCTCCTAAAAAGGCCATTTTCAAATAAGGGTCTAGATCATTTAATCGAACACTTAATTGAGTGAATCACTATTTGTCGAACTGACTTAAATGAAAGCTCAATTAAGTGAAAAATCAGTTAAGTGAAAAGTTTCCTACGGAAAAAAAAAAAAAACAGTTTCCCACCCTCCGTCCGACCGTAACAAACAAAACGAAATTAAAAACTCTGCAAAGTATGGGAAACCAACGATAGCAGCAGCAGCCAGCAGCAAGGCAAGAAACCAGCAGCTGCTAAAAAGACAGCAAAGAGTCCTAAGAAAGTCAAATCTACCAAGCCAAAAATTACCAAGAGTCCAACTAAAAAGGCAGTGAAAACCAAGGTTCCGAAACCAAAGAGTGCACCTAAAGCAAAAAAGGCAGCATTGAAAGGTAAGAAGTAGAGCTGTGCCCCCCCCCCCCAACTAAATATACCAACTCTGAGATCACACTACAGTGGAGAAAAGGGCAAATTCCCAATGACAGTCAACTACATCCTTTCCCTGGGAAAACATTTGCTCAATTAAGCTTTCGCTTAAGTCTATTCACCAAATAGCGATTCGCTCAATTAAGTGTTCGATTAACTGATATAGACCCTTCAAATAATGCATCATATAAAACATGCTAGTATTATTTTCAATTTTGTAAAAAAAAGTTATTTATTGATAACAAGTTCAAATTTAAGAAATGTTTGAATGTCATCAAGTCTTTCATATAGTGTATACTATACATCTTACCTGGAGCTAGGAAAGACACCTTAAACTCCTGAAAGCAACATTACAAAAAGAGAACTTCAAAAGCTATGAAACAATCAACTATATGCAGCAGCTGTTGACTGGTAACTATACTCCAAAAGCTTACAGTCTCCTTAGATTGTATCAGCAAAAGTCAATTGTATAAATAAGCCACCACTGAAGGATCAAACATAATAGACTGACCACACAAAATAGTGAATGCACCAGTAAACAAGCCACGTATCAACCCATAAAAAAGAATACCAGTAACATAATTTTACAAAAACAATGCACTAAAACATCAATCAATTTTTGTCATTGCATGCTCCCACCCCTCTGTCACCAGATCCCTGCAACTTTAAATATAGATATCTTTAGATCACCAAAGAGCTAGGAAAGGACATATTTACAATCCCCACTGCAGTTCAGTCTCATACAATTACAAATCATCAAAAAAGACCTCGCACATATGCCTCCCATTAATCCAAATTTCTCCAGCACCCACTACATTCACTCACTTTGCAACAACAACTACACAAACACACACATTGCTAGCATTCATTGACTGCTGATATCATTGGTATTTGGTAACATAAAGCAAATACCAGTAAACACTACTAAATATGTAACGGTAGCATTTTAACTACCCATCCAACACCTTTCATACAAGCACAACCCTTCTCCAAACCAACTTAAGGCACTTCAATCCACAATGAGCAAATCTGTAGTTGACAAAATGCAATACACGCTTCTTTCAGCATACTGACAGAAAGAGAAAGGCTTAACATATTAACTACATACAAGTCAAACAGTTTATCTAGTGGCCCAAATAAAACAAACTATCTAATTAGTGAAATATCTTTATTCATGTGTCACAACAACCAAAGTGTTAAATATTTATTCAATGACTTCTTCATAATAGGCGACTTTCTCAATCATCTAAATAATTTGTAATCTGTGTACAATATTATCAATAGTCAGGTGTTGATGAGTTTTACATTTCTTTATTTATAACTTTCTTGCTGACAGTCATTACAAAAATAAAATGTGCTTCCATTGTACTAAGTACTTGAACTTCCCAGCAAATAAAAGCAATACTTTTAATTATTTTGATACATCTACAACCCCAACCCACAACAAGGTTGCTTAGTACTTTGGGCAATGACCCCAGTTTGCATCCCTTCCCTGTCAAACTCAATTGGGGGGGGGGGGGGGTAGAAAAAAAATAATAACATTAAAGTAAAAAAAAGATCCTTGAACTCAAGCTAAGGAACGGGCATAAATATCTCTCTGCTGAAATGTTTTATGTAAACAATGAATTAACCCTGTTATAGTACAACTACAGAACTACTAATGTCTTGCTGTTGTTACCATGCACACTGCCTGTCATTCCATAGCTGCTTTAATGCTTACTGAGAACTCTTTCATATTGTGTGACTAATTAGCACCTCTTCAAAAGCCACAATCTTGCACCCTAACAGCATGCATCCATGGCAGCTGCCACATTCCCCCTCGCCCTAGTACAGCTTTGATTTGTTGTGGCTTCTCATAACAATGACATCACGTTAAGGGGTTCAGTACTAAGCAGTTTACTAAGTTCCATTTGTTTTACTATTACCATCAATCCTCCATATTCCATTTATAATGCATTTTAGACCATACTTCTATTTCCCTAACCAAATCTCCCACTTGCTGCATAAATCCAAATGTCAACAAGACCTTGAATTGTATATCTCCATCCCATCAAGTGGTTTCTCAACATCCCAACCAATAAATCACTAATGCATTACACTCCACTTGAGCCCCTTTTGTTAATAAAACCTTTTCAGAATATTATTAAAAGTTAGTCTGCCATGAGCAAACCCATAGTAATCATTTTCTGTTAAGTGATGTGTACTTCAATCCAAATGTCTTGCATTAAAACCCACAGCCTTATAATCATGATTTAACACTAAGATATGCCTAGAAGAATGTGTCAGACTAGGATCAATAAGAAATCAGACGAAGATCAATATCTGCTTTTAGAATTCTTCTTCTTTTGGCTTTTCCCAGTTAGGGGTTGCCACAGTGGATCACCTGTCCGTTCATGATTGGCAGTGAAGTTTTACAGTGTTGAGTTACCAGCCCAGTGCCAAATCTTCCACAGAAGGCATATCAATATCTCCTTTTAGAATAACTGTCATTATTACTCCATTCCAAGAAGGAAGTAAATCTTTAATATTCAATATCAAATAACACAATTTATACACACAGCCAACTAATTTATCCTTATTCTTTATCTAGACCTCATCTGGTATACCATTACTATGCACTTTCTTACCTGAAGTTTATTTCTTTATAGCCTTCATTACCTCATTAATAGCTACTGGATTAAGTACCATATCAGCTAGCTCTAGTTGTTAAAAGTCACCACATGCAAATAATCTTGTATAGTGGTGTCATACATCCAACCTAGAGTCTAAATTGAGTACAGCATTCTAAAACAATCCAGAAATATGCTGTCTGTAAATATTGGCTCCCTGTATAAAATGTTGTCGTTATCCCTTGTTTAGTCAACTATTATTCCTAATGGCCTACAGTGTCTTAGTTTCATAGCTAAAGCCTTCTGATAAAATGGAGAATAACAAAAATATTTATCCCTAAATAGTTGCCTCAGAATCACTATATTTACTATCCAAAACTGTTTCAGCTTTTTGATTCAGTTGATCTATCACCTCTCCAAAGTTATCTTCCCCATCATAAAGTCTAGTTTGGAGATTCACTATTTTAACCTTATTTACATTTTAAAATATCCAGTGCATAAAAGTTATTTCCTAGTTGTAAAACATCCAGCTTAATATATAAATACTTTCAAACAATCAACATGTTTTTTTTTAATAAGCCCTAAGAAATCATTACTGCTTCTCTAAATCTTTCCCATCTAATTTACCCCCAAAACATCAAAACATGCTTAATCAGAAATAACAATTGGAAACACTGATACAATTTTAACTTAAAGGTATGCACTATTGTGATGACATTGTTATCAAGAATCTATGTTTCCATCTGCTAGAACATTTAACATACCATGTACTACAATACATAACAGCTGAGACAGCAGAGAAGTTGACTTTAGGAAGCCACAATATTCCTGGTCTCCCTCCTACGTCTTTAGCATAAGGTACTGTATGCCAAGCTTCCACAATTACTCACTAGACCCTTCCATAAACCCTTACATATCTATCACCTTAAAACTAAATTCTTCTTATGAAGTATATGGTGACAAACACAATGGGATGAAATACAAGTCACTCCAAAACACCCCCGAATTCCACATCACATGTTAATAAAGGACAAGCATGAGAATTTAAACCCATCACACTTCTACATTTTATTCTTCTTCTACATACCAGTGCCTTCCCAGTGGTCCAGTAACATCTCAGTATTGCATGTGGTTTCTTGTAATGGTGCTGTCCAAGGTTTCAGCTTTGAATAACCAAAAACTCTATTGTGCTTTATTGAGCCAGGTAAATTATTAACAATCAGTAAATTTATCCCATTTTTAAAAGTGATTCATTCAAATATCTGCACAGTCTGTGTGCATACCAAAACTTTGCTTTGTTTACAAAAAAATACCTGCATAATAAGGAATGAATTACTTAAAAAAACAAAACAAACTTCATTGAGCAACTGTAGAACAATAAAACATATTAAAAACAGATCTTTTTTGAGCCAGACACATCAAAACAAAATAAAAGCAAATTTATCCAGCAAAGCAGACAGTCATGCCTGTACAGTTATTCTTTGATAACAAAAGAAGTCAGACATCAATTAAATCTTCTAAAGAAGGAATCCATATATTTTGTGTCCATCCAGTCACCAAGAGTAACAATATAATAATAGTTATTCTCTTAAAGTATCAAACTATCCATTCAACAACTAGAGACCTAATAAATTAATCTGCATCAGCAAATTTCTGAATAGTCATCATCACCAAATATTTTGCATCTGCATGCATATTTACAAAGGTTATGGCAATATTATCTACAACTACAAGGTGACTCACTCATACTGTAAAGCAGTACTTTAAGCAGGAACCAGGTGGTCCACAATAGCCACCGTAGACAACTGTCCAGCACATCCTCCGTAGACAACTGTCCAGCACATTCTCTCTACTGCAGCAGGCACGTTTTGTACAATTATGTACCAATCAAATGGCAAAGAAAAAAATAATTATATCTCTTACTAGGGCATACACATCTCTTATTTGATCCACTTACAATGATGAGTCATAATACTAACCAATAAAACATTGCAGAGCAAAAGGTACATAAATAATAGTACACACAAAACAAATTGAATGCCTGACACAAAGTATAATCTTTTGACTAGCTGAACAATTTTCAGTGATTGATGTATTGTCCCACTTTTGAAAACTCTAAAAAGTTTTTTGCTCAACTATTTCAGGTCTTTGAGTCTATTCTAGGCCAGTACTTTAATGGCTACAGTATTTCCTGTTTCCTAAAAAACATACCATTTGTCTCACCAACAGAACACATTCTGTCAAAATTGGTGATTCCACCTCCACCAGTAGAACCATCACAAGTGAAGTACTAAGGGGTTTTGTGCTGAGCCCCTTACTGTTTGGCATCTATTTTTCAGAAGTCCAGGCTAAAGTAGATGGCCTTTGGTTCACCAGGTTTGATGATCATTGCAAACTGGGAGCAATTACTGAGCCCCACAATGATGTCAACATATTGCAAGAAGGGCTAACAGAAGCAAATGATTGGTGCCAAAGCCATGGTCTAAAACTAAATGCAAAAAAAAAAGCATTATTATTCTCTTTGGCAAAACAGAATACCTTATAAATTACAATATAGACAGCAACCCCCTGAGTTCCAAACTAGTGGTGAGAGACTTGGGAACACAAGTTGATAGGAATCTGAACTTTGACCACCAAGTTTAACAGTGATAAGGAAAGCCTTCTACATAGCGTATGATGCGCACCTCATAAGCAAGGGCATAGCATCCAGGTCAAGGGATGTTATAACTCTACTGCACTTGACCCTCATCAGACCACCAATAGAATATAATACACCCTTTTGCATGTACCTCACCAGACACCTGCAGCAGCTGGTTTCTCAATAAGAAAACACATGGACTCCAAACCATGACCTACATGGACTGGCTGAACACCCTGTCAGTTTATCTTATAGGCTGCTGAGAGATGAATTGTGCCTGGCCTATAGGGTAATCTCCAACCCTGCACTAATGAAAATGCTGCACATCCACAAGTCAAATGGCACAACAGTCACTCACTCTAAGGATCTCAGCCTAGCTTGTGACATTACCAGAACATGCTGGAGAGACAAATATGTCTCCCAGAGACTGCTGCTTCTCTGGAATAGATTTCCTATTCATGGAAAACAGAGTTTCTCACTGACTTTATTCAAATGCAACCCAGTTAACTGGATGGGAGACCACAAATTCACCCCTGGGGTGGCACCCATGTCCCTCATGGACAGGGGTAGACAGTGTTGATCACAAAGCTGCTCTGTTCATAAATTTGTTATGCGAACTACCCAAAAAGAATAAATGGGGATACTTGGGATTAACATGGCTACGCTTTTAAAGGCCTGAGGGCCACAAGCTTAGTAACCTCTTATGAACCTATGAACCTATCCATTCAATTGCCACAGCAGGATGGACTCACAATGCTCTTTCTGACTACCCAGGATTACATTCTGTAATAACCCGCAAAACTTTTTATGAGTCTAAGAAAATCTTAATATGCATAAGGAAATACACTCTGGACAATATAAGGGACAACAAAAGAAACCCAAGTCACCTCAGTCTCTATTTTCTCATGCATATGACAACATTGCACATTTTTTCATAGTTTAGATATCATTAAAAAAATCTTCCACACTGTACATTTTCACAAGCTTCCACGACAATGTTAAAACTTGATTCTTGACCTTGTAAATTTCATGCTAAACCAAAAATGAGTGTGGTATGACTAGCCCTAGCCCTGGTGGCAGAAGCAAGCAAACAATGATGCTTGCTTCCTCACTGTTGTAGTGAAAATGTTAAGAGTCGAAACAGTTATTTTATAGTTCAATGTTTAAATGTCTAGGTGCATATGTTGTAGTGTTTTTGCAATCTATGTTATGCAGCTGCACATATTCACTGATATCAAATAAACTACCTGAATGTTGTATGGACTGAGGGTTTTTGGATAATGGCTTCTTTCTTTCTTGGTTTAATGACTGTTGTACAATGCTCAGCTGCATTGTTATTTATACTTGTCCCTCACGTGTTTTCTCTTTGGCAGCCTTTCTTGAAGTGTCCTTCATCTTCACAAGAACTAGTGCTTTTCCTGACACAACTCACTACCGAATGACTTAGCACTGCTTTGGAATTTGCTGAAAAAAAAAACCTCTCTGAATACACAAACAATAACAATGCCACTACTAGGCACACTAAAAAGAGTAACAAATGCAGATCGAATAACACAGAAAACATTATGGTCAAAAACAGCCTATTATAACAGAACATATATATTTAGGCCCATTCCATCATAAGAGTGAGTCTTACATTACTTCTGCAGGTTGAGGGCACACTTGCAAATAGTGTTAAACTCAGCTAAAAGGTGCCTATGGAATCTAATATCTCCTTACTAAAGAAGTCGTGCATTTCTGCAATTAATGTTCTCAAATTAGAATTTGCCTTGCCGATCACTTTACTCATATCAAGGCAAAATTCTAAAGTGTTGCAAAGTAAATAAATTAAATAAGTAAATAAATGCATGAACTCACCTCCTTCACCTTTCTCACAGAAACCAATAAACAAGTTTACAGGCCCATTTTTTTCCTAGCTCTGACCGTTCTTGGCGTAAAAGTTAGTGTTTTATTGAACTTTTCTACTAATCCATCAGTATGTAGACGACACACTGACTGTATCAACTGTTTGATTTTAAAACGCTGGCATAAATGATGCAATACACTAGACATAAAGAGAGTGCTGCAGTCAGGAAGCATCTCTTTAGGGATACCGACTGTGGGAATAACAGTACCATTTCTCTAGCAATGCCATTAACTTTGTATAACAGCACTCCTACTAGAAATTTTGAAGCATAGTCCATTATAACAAGTATGTACTGACACCCATTGCTAGATTTTTCAGTGACCCCACAATGTCCATAGCAATACTCTCACATGGCACTCTATGTTATGCTTTGTAACCAGTGTCCTATAAGGTTTTGGCACTACCAATTAATGTAGAATTTCCTCCTTCGATTTGCTCACTCTATATAAGAAGTCATACTTCCACTCAAAATGGGGGAAAGAAGAAATGGGAGCATTCTGTTAAGTATATTGCTGCACAACTTTGATTAAGTTCTCTCTTTTGCCCTACTCAGTTTATCATCTTTCCATCATGCTTCACTAAAGCAAGCCAGCATTAAAGCTAAAACATTTTTGCTCACCGTCAGTTTCATGAAAGTTGAAAATGAAGTAACAAACAATCCTTTCACATCCACCTGTCTTTTCACTTACCCTGCCTCTCCATCCTGTCCACTTCCCTCTTCTACTACCCCTCATTGTCCTACCATTGGTCCCTCCTGTCTACTTCTTTCTCTTCCTAACCCTTATAGACCTACCACTGAACCAGGCGAGACATTCAGGTACTCTCACAGCCTACCTTAATAACATGCCACCACTTATATCTGCAACAATATCCACCAACCTTGCTGATTCCTGCAACAGGACTATATAATTTTTGCTAGCTGAAAACTACTCATATGGAATGTTCTCATGTATATACTCTGTATTGCTTGTATAATATCTTGATTTGAGAATGATTACTTTTGTATTTTTTTTTTCACCAATTGTATAAGCTGCCAATGATATGTACTAAATTCTCCTATTAATGTAAATTATCTATTGTATGTGAAATGTCTTATATGTGGAGCTTTTCTCCCTGGGACTCCATTGAATATAGGCACTTCTGGCCCAGCTGGACCATCCCCGTAAACAAATACAAATAAATGCAAATAAATAAAAATAAAATAAATAAATTGCTTTGAGTTGAACAAGCTGAACTGCAAGGCCCATAAACATTGCATCAGATTTTGTCTGTGCATGGACTTCATACAAGGATGAACGAAAAACTGTAACTGGCTTAAA
The DNA here is from genome assembly GCF_019279795.1 of Protopterus annectens. Taxonomy (NCBI): domain Eukaryota; kingdom Metazoa; phylum Chordata; order Ceratodontiformes; family Protopteridae; genus Protopterus; species Protopterus annectens. The sequence goes on along the minus strand of NC_056741.1, from coordinate 1,597,712,082 downwards.
AGTACAACAACAGTCTTATCGGGAAAGCCAGCCAGCCATGTGACTGGCCATTGTGTTAAAAAAACTGCCAAATATAAAAATCTGCCAGTTAAAAATCAGTTCCAGATTCTTTTACAGGACATGGAGTGCAGAACTGAACATTTACTAACATTAGTATAATGAGGCTAATTCATCATTCATTTCATCTACTTTTCTATTTTATTATTTTTTTTCTGGTTTTGCATCCTGAACTATCAACCACTTGTGTCTGATAAGAGTATCATAAATCAATCCTATGGCAAGACTGATATTCCAAAGACAAGCCAAATACTGAACTAAAAGCAACCATGAATGTGTGAGTGGCCATGAGCAAGCTATAAACGAGTCTGACTACTACCTTACAGCTGCCAAGTCATAGAACATGGTATTAGAAGTTTGCAAAAAGTAAATACATCATTGTAGCTCTCCAACCTGACAGAAGTAATCTTTACTTCCTCATTTTAACTTCCTTTCTTTATCTTATATTTTAAGCAGGACAGAATTACTGCTAAAGGTTACCACTAAGGATGAGTCCCTTTTATTTATTTTCTTTTGCACTTGTTTAACAGGATAGTCTGACAGGCCATAAAAGCTCATTTTCAACACAGGCCCATGGAGAAAACCTCCAAGATACAGAAAGATAGTTACAAGAGTTAACAATACAAAACAAACATAAAAATGGCAATTTAATAATATTAACACTTAACATGAAAATAATTGCAATACAGAGACAGGTGCAGGTAAAACAGATTATTAGGATTAATATAGAGTAAAACAGGTCTCATCTAGAGCAGTGAAATGCCACTTACCCGATACCCATATCACTGAGACGAAAACACCAACAGCACCGACGTTCTGGAACACCAACTAACCACTCCAGGTAAGTAAACGTTCGGTCATCTGACACAAACACATAAACAGCAGAAATCCAAACCCACCCATGTGGGAGCTTTGCCCCCCCCACTCCCCTATGTGGGGGGCTGCACCCCTCAACCCCCTAATTAAATATACCAATTCTGACATTGCACTACAGTGGAGGTAAGGGGCAAAGTTATACAGGATGGTCAAGCTGTTACTTACCTGGAGTGATAAGTCGGTGTTCCGGGATGTCAGTATGTTGATGCTGTCAGTGCTTTTGTCTCAGTGATATGGGTTTTAGGTAAGTGGCGTTCCGTTGATCTAAAGTACACCCAGTAAAACTTATAGGAGATAAAAGTGAAACTGAAAATAAGATATAGTAGTGTAGCAGAGGTAGCAAAGAATATAAGAAAACAAAATGTTAAGGAAGACAAAGTTAAGAAAAGTAGTGTTAGTCTTAATTTAAGCTATGCTTCACTAGGCAACTGCAATTTCAACACTTCAGACTGAAAGATAAAGGGGTCTGCTATATATTCAACACTTTTTCATTGCAACAGACTGTATTTTCATCAGGGATGCAGAGGTACATTAATCCTATATTCCAATATCTACATTTCATTGCCTTGCACATATTGTGCTACCTAATGGGATTAAATAGAATAGTTGCTCAGTATTCATTGGTTAATACCTTGAAATAACATTTCCTGAGTTGGCCATTTCCAAATTACCACACTAAATGTACTGCTACAAAATGTATTCTGCTGAGCTTAGAAATGACTTATAAAGTGAGTACAGTAAACTCTTTAAGAGTGTGTTTTATCTGGCCTTATACAACCACTTAATCCTCTCAATACTAAACAGCTGTGATGTTCTTTTCAGCCTACCTCATTTCTCCCTGATTCTTTTCCATAATTATAATAGTTCCCAGTGTACCTAGTCTTTAGGTCCTCGCAGGTGTAGAGCTTCTCTGTTTTCTAATTTAGCTCATATTTGTTAATCTCTTTTTCCTGTACTTCTAGCCTTCGCTTCTACATGTCTGCCCCTTTCTAATTTCTTAGCTTGGGATCTGCTGTTAAATGGTGGTCCCTTTTGTTTGAGTTTAGAGTAGCACATATGGATAAAGAAAGATCTGATGCCTGTTCATGCACTGATTAAAAGAATTTTAGCTAGTGCCCTAACTAGATTTCCCCCTAGTATGAATACTATCGTGGGCCCCTCCTAAGAATACATGGCCTATTAGGACTGCCTCCTCAAGACTTTCCCAATACAAGCATAATCTTTCTAGACCTTCTTTGTATACTTAATGTTGATAAGTGTCAAACTGTACTTTTCAGGCTTATTTCTGTTAATATCTGTCTGCACTAGCATCTGAAAGAACATCTTGTCTTCATATATCAGTTGCACGTCTTTCATTTTCACACTTCCTGTTGCCTTGTCTGAAGTCCATAATGCTAGCATTCCTGCTAAATGTTGCTCACTCCAATAGCTCCTTCTTATTGTTGACACAAAAACACAAACCACAAATGATGGATCTCAAATAGAATAGTCACACTTTACATTTATGCATTTTAACTCCTCCATACCAACCATTTTCCTTTCCAGACATTCCAAAGTAAAACTCAAAGACACAGAACCAAAAGGTTTTCTGATGTCAAATAAGATAATGCCAGCATCCTGATTCTTCCCCCCATGGCAGTCTATCAAAACTGGTAATCTCCATCAATTTTCAGAAATACTCTTCCCCACAACAATGTTACATTTGGAAGAAGCCATTCAGGTCTTGTTGCTAAGCCTTTTGCCATAAGTGTCATATAAATACATTTATTAGGCAAAAAGGGCAAAATTCACCAACCCTGAGGAATTCTTAATGTTAGCATTAATTGAATTATCTCCATTATAAACCTTCCTCTTTCCCTCACGATGTTAAACAGTTTGGGTAAATTCCTTAAATCCAAACCCCACTTGTACTTTTCTACTGGAAAATGTTCTAGCCCTGCAGTCTTAATACTTTTACCTTGTGTACCTCTTTCTTCTGCATACCTTTATTCTACATCTCTCTTATATTTATTTGAGCACCTTGTTATTCTAAACCACTATAAAGTCTCACGCAACTACGGGCTTCCATTTCTGTTCTGAATATAATACTGAACAATACTTCTTAAATGCAGATCAGATGCGTTATACTACTCAGTACCCATACCTTGTTATCCTTAGGTTTTACAATTCTACTCCTTTCTTATTGCAAAATAAAGAGATACACCTTGGCTCTCCTCTTCACTTCAGCCACCATAAGTTCGTATTCTCTATCAACTCTGCCTCTACCTAGATGACATCATGATAACTAAATTCTGTTTTTAAATTCTTCTCCTCTATTTCCCCTTGCTGCTTCATCCCTAACTAATCAGTCTTTGGGTCTCAATAAGCTGAACTTCTCTATCCAATATCAAGTTCCTATTTTGCCTCCTGTGGACTCTCTCCTTTTCCATTAATTTCACTTTTAGCACTGCTTTACATCCCTCTCAGCATGATATGCCTAATATTTTTCATTATAATTCATTCCTCACTAACACATCCTCCAATAATTGCTTAAACCCCTCTTTCCTAACATCCCCCATCCATTTATAGCCATCATATCTCAACCTTTGATGTTGAACCTTTCAATGACATTATTTTTTATCTGCTATCACAACACAGAATGCCTTAGATATACTGAAAACTTTCATGCAGGTTATATGTGGGACTTGTCCTAGAGGGAGGAATGTAAGGCCCTGTGATTACATAGGTGTATAAAGCTTTGATGGGACCAACTAGTAGGCTGAACATTTCTTATGGGTAAACAAATGTTCTATGGATACTTGGAGATATATATATATGTATGTACATACGCACACATAGATATATACACACACATATTTCCAATGTATACAAAGAATTGTAAGAAAGGAAACTATTTGCATTAGTTACCTGGTGCATGGAAAGCATACAGAGTGTTACAGAAGAATTATGGTACTGACATTTAGATTGTTTCCCACTGATTTGTCTTCTAGGGACAGCAGTGAGATTTTGAACCTGTGCAAGAGCCATGCTGATTCACTGCAGGAGGCATATTATTATGGCAATCTTCTAACATTGATATTCATTTTTCAAATTATTGAAAATGTGCCTCAAGATTACATGGAATATTTTTAAATGTCCTTAATATAATTTGCCGGATTATGGAACTCTCTTCCCCCTTACATTAGAACTAACCCTAACCTACCATCCTTTAAAACCCTACTCCACTCACCTCTACTCCCTCTGGGAGTGCTCCTGTACCCATCCTACCTGATTCCTGATACCTATCCATATTCTATTCTACTCTAATCTCTGCCACTGCTTCAATTCATCTCTCTAAAATTCCTTTGCCTAAATACATGTAGTGTATTAAATGAACATACATTTATTGTTTTTGTTAATATCTTATAAGTGATTGACTCAGCTCTTATATTTCAAGATATGTAAAATCTTGTCTTGCTGTATATTGAATGTTAAACTGTTTTTCTCATATGCTGTACTAATACATTGTATATTGTATATTGTCTTTCTGTCTGGAGCTTTTCTCCTCGGGCCTCAATTGAAAATGGGCTACCTTGGCCCCATGGACTTTCCCGTTTAACAAACTGAAATAAATAATAAATAAATAAATAATAAATGGATAAATATAGTGGTGCTGTTTCTTTTCCTAAGCTGTGACTAAATCAGCTAAATTAGAATAAATCAATAAATAAGTAAATAAATAAATGAGCCTCCTTTAAATGATATGAATGAATTTCAATAAAAACAGACTAAAGCAGTTTTCATCATTTAGTAAAACACTGATTTTCCAGCCATATGAACAGAAGTTTGACAATCTTCTTTTAAATGCTCTGAAATGTGTTATCTCTTTCACTAGAAATATAATGGAGATTTAGAGACTGCATATGAGTTATGCAAATGAAGGTTAGATATTGTGGAAAAACTCTTATTTTTTTGTCATTACGGAAAGAAAGATTTTCACTGCCCAAATCATCCACAAGCACTGTTTTCATTACACTGATACCATTTCCTCTAAGTGAAATGCCAAGAAACAAAGTAACATCAGCAGAAAATATGAAGCCCTCAGCAGAATGCCTGCATTGAAAAAATATATCATTTCTGTTTGCTGGATAATTAAAACAATATTACCAAAAATATGCAAGCTGAGATAAATTTGGCAATTTATTTATTCCTATATAGCTATGTTTTTTTATTCCCTGTGACAAAAATGTTAGCACAAGTCTGTTCCCAGTAATTAAGGAAGGAAGTCACAACAAAGCAAAATATTAAATGCTGTTCCCTTTTAAAATATGTCTCTGTTAAAGTTTAAGGTATAAATAGCCTATTGTCTCTTTTGGGCATTTTTGTTTGCAAAATCATTAATTATATCAAAAATTTGTCATTTAAGCCACTTCAGACTCTGTTAAACTACATAAACAGTCTTATCTCATATGTGAATAGAAATGGCTCTTAATGACTAAGTTTGCTAAATTTACAGAAAAAAATGATACCTTCATCTTTTATTCAGAATTGCAATTAATATGTAATGATCTCACAAATCAATAATCATATTCTGAATTTTCCATGGAAGATAACGAGTTTGTAACTTTTGACCCTTTAACTTTTCTTTTTAATATTCTGTTTATATGTTTACATTTGTTGGTTGCTATGAGAGATCACTTCTGGAAGTCATACAAGATGGCCATTGTCTCTCCATAAAATTTTGAAGCATGACCTCTGAATGCTAAGTTTCCTGATACTATGGATTAGGTCTCAAGGAAAAAATACAAATTATAATTTTAGACTTTTTAACTTCTGACTGAATCTCTTTCTGAATGAGACTGTCAAACCCTTGTCCTTCCAAAGCCTGCTGGGAGTTTTTCCATTTCCAGTAACATCATAGTAGCCTTCTGACATTCTCCTCCGCTAATAATAATGTTGATGATGAGGATGTTTCTCATCTAATCAGAATGGTTACTGGGAGTGGACAATGAGTACTACTCATATGTTCTGGAAGCTTCTCACACAACTTTTACTTGCCATTTGCTGGCCTGAAAGCATTATTTATTCATAATACATTACTGGATTTATTGTTTCTGTTTGCAGAAAAAAAATTACACATGGAATGCAAAATAAGACCACTTTATTTTTGTTCCACATCAAACCGTCCTTTTATCTTTTCCCTGCCACTTCACAATTTCACACAAAACACTACTTATGGAAAAGAGATCCATTTGCTGTCTTTTGGTATTGAGTGGTTTGACTCTATAATATCATCTTGATTCATTAGACAATGTGTTACTATAATTTGCTTCTACAGATCAGAGATATGATTTGGTCAATGTCCTGGATCACTAGAATAACAAAAATTGGTAAGTTCTGCATTAGGAAAAAGTATTGGGACGTATCCAGCCCCTATTTTTCTAACTCCAGTGCTGACTGGTCTTCTTGTACTGAGTACTTGACCTTCCCTTACAATGTCCCAGGTATGGAAGGTCTTCTTCCTGTTTCTGAGACAAGTCTTCACCCTTTATTTTTAATTAATTTTCTTCCACACCATGTACCACGTCTTATCAACCAGACTGTGTGCAGTTGGTGTATACACATTTGCCATAGTTTTTAATTCCAAGTCCAAGTCCTAAAATGCCTGTGAAAGACTTAAAAGAATGCATCTGTGGCACCAGGCTGCATTCTCATGACTGACATGTATGTACTTCATGGGCCTCTGCTTACATTTTCAACCTCAACCTATCCACAGGGTTTGTACCTGATGCCTAAAGAACAGCCACTGTTACTTCCCATCTCAAAGGTGGGCCTTCCATAGATCCAGGCAATCACAGGCCCACCAGTCTTATATACAAAGCAATGGAACATATAACAAAACAAACGTATGCAGGCCCACTCAACTTAATGAATATAGATCCATATCAGTTTGGTTTGGTGAAGTACAGGTCCTGCCTCCTGGACCTGGTAAGCTTCTTTGAAAAGGATACAGTGGTTGTGGACAGTGGTCACTCCATGCACACTGGTTTTCTTGATCTGGATAAGACTTCTGACACTATTATCCATGGTGGTATTGTTAAAAATTTAGAAAAACTTAATTGTCTGCTAGATTACAAACTGGCTATTTAACAGTTTCCATTGTAGAAAAATGGCTGGCATCCTCTCTGAATATAAAATTCTACCCAGTGAAATACCACATGGTTTAGTGCTAGGATGTCTACTCTTTGGTGTTTATTTTTCAGTTATCCAGCCAACTATCCCATAATTGTGGTTGATCAGTTTTGCCAATGACTGCAAGCTGGGCACAGTTATTTGCTCATCCACTGATACTAAACAGTTCCAGCAAGGGCTGGAAAATGCATATACCTGCTGTATTAAAAATGGTGTCAGGTTAAATGTAAAAAACTTGCATTATAAATGGTGCTCCCCTTCAAACAGATAAGGTCATAGGAATCATTGGTACTAATGTGAACAATTCTTTCATTTGATCATCATATTTCCACTATAGTCAGAAAATCATTCTATCTGGCCCAGTTAATTTCTAAGGAAATGTATTCATGATCCAAAGAAGCCAACCTGACAATGTATACTTCCCTTATCAGAGCCATCAGTGAATACACGACCCCCTTTTGCTATGCATAAGTTGAAGCATATTGCTCAGCTAGAAAGATCCTAAAGATACATTACCAAGAAAATCAAAGATCTTAAGTATTTCAACTATCCTGATAGGTACACACAACTTTTACTTTACTCAGTAGCCTAGAAGCTTCACCAAAGTGACCTGTACCTTGTTTTATGAGACATGAAAGACCCAGTCTTGTTGGGCCGTCTCTGTCTTTGCAAAATTAGTGGCTGTACAAACACCCACACTAGGGACCTAAATCTGGACCAGAAAATAAACAGGATTCAAGGAGAGTTTGGTTCCTAACCCAGTTTATTCCCAGCTTATGGAATACGTGTACCACTACAGGTCAAACAAAGTGCTACTTTGATTTATTATGGCTGATCATGATGAATAGCTGGGTGATACAAATTTAAGCCTGGACTATCATGCACAGCCCTGCTCAAATTGGAAGGTAAGCACTATTCAGTGCTTAAAAAGGGAGAGTTGAACTTCAAAGTGTCTGTTTAAAGGTGTATATGGCTAGACACCTTACAGTCCTAGTGATCATGTGATCACTTGCCTAGCATTGCTCCTAACTTTTCTCCATTTCCATCTTCACACGGAGCTCTCTGTGCATGTCCAGATGTAGGCCTTAAACATATCGCTTTGTAAGCCCTGCTACTTATCGTTTTCCTTCTCATTCCATCTTTGGCTTCATGACTGGTGGTGACGCACTGTAGAACAGCACCTAGTATTGACGACACAGATCCCACGTTGTATCCATAATTACTGGCAAATGCCAAGGATGCCATCATTTGTAGAGTTACACTGGAAACTGCAAGTTGTACTGTGACATCTTAATTTTACTGGATATATCATGTGTTACACATTCTCAATCAATGGCTCATTTAACCTTTCTAGTCTCCAAGCCTGGGCTTCCTGTGACTAGCATCACTGAAGAAGAACTTATGCATTTACGCCTTTTCTGTGTCGCAACATGGGCACAGTATGGTATGAGTTTATTAGCTTGTCTATCTGTAGAGAATAAACACACTGCTGCAGCCTGCTAATGCATCTGTCACTAACCTGCTACAGCCTCATTGTGTAATGCAGGTAAGCCAATAATAGTCAAAACCTGCAGGCTGCAGTAAACTATTTTTATTTATTTATTTATTTTACTACTCTTGTGTCACACTGAAATTTCCTATGCAAAATCGCTTATTCATCTCTCTCACAACTGGTGTATAACTAGTGATATATTGCAATGCCTTTGTGGAAATGTAGTCTCCTCCATGCTGTTACTGCCACTGTGGCTTGGGAGTAATATGAAAGGTTCTGAAATGCATTGCTCTAAAGGTTTTGCTTAGAATGCAATCAGGAAAAAAATCAGGACTTGGCCTCAGACCAGATAAAATGCTTTGGCAGACTGGACTGTGACCCTATAATGCATTAATTTAGTTAAAAAAAATGAAACAAACTGTTAGCAGAAGCTCCTCTGTATCTGCCCTGGAAAGATGCCCCCACCTTCCATCATGATGGATGCCCTAGTAGTGGCCAAAAATGAACATATTAGCTTAGTCTACATAGGTTCATAGGTGTGTACTAGGCTAACAACCACAACGGCCTGTATAAGTCCAGCTGCATGATCAAAATGTGACTCACAAGTTTTATGTTTTAGACATTTTTGTAGAAGGCTATTTTTTGCTTGGGCATGAATTACTAACCACCTATATCCATCAGGGACATAGGTGCAAGACCAGGGGTGAATTTATCATTTCCCATGTACTGGTCAAAGTTATGCTTAAATATGGTTAGGGAGGGACTTTGTTTCACATTGATGGGGGACTCTTCCAGAAAATCTGAATTTTTTGAGATACAAGTCTAGCTCCCCAAAATGTACTGTTTGTTTGTCACAGGCAAAAATTCACGTCTTTGGATCTAGTAGTTTTGATGCTGTTTATTTTGTGCATGTGCAAAAGGTCCATCAGAGCTGGGGCCAAGGATGCCTTGTATGTTAGACATAGGTTAACTCTCAGTAGTCTGTATGAGACCGAGTATAGGGATAGGGCTTTGAGGTGATCAGAGCTGGGCCAAGGATGCCTTGTATGTTAGACATAGGTTACCTCTCAGTAGTCTGTATGAGACCGAGTATAGGGATAGGGCTTTGAGGTGATCAGAGCTGGGCCAAGGATGCCTTGTATGTTAGACATAGGTTACCTCTCAGTAGTCTGTATGAGACCGAGTATAGGGATAGGGCTTTGAGGTGATCAGAACTGGGGCCAAGGATGCCTTGTATGTTAGACATAGGTTACCTCTCAGTAGTCTGTATGAGACCGAGTATAGGGATAGGGCTTTGAGGTGATCAGAACTGGGGCCGAGGATGCCTTGTATGTTAGACATAGGTTACCTCTCAGTAGTCTGTATGAGACCGAGTATAGGGATAGGGCTTTGAGGTGATCAGAGCTGGGCCAAGGATGCCTTGTATGTTAGACATAGGTTACCTCTCAGTAGTCTGTATGAGACCGAGTATAGGGATAGGGCTTTGAGGTGATCAGAGCTGGGGCCAAGGATGCCTTGTATGTTAGACATAGGTTACCTCTCAGTAGTCTGTATGAGACAGAGAATAGGGATAGGGCTTTGAGGTGATCAGAGCTGGGGCCAAGGATGCCTTGTATGTTAGACATAGGTTACCTCTCAGTAGTCTGTATGAGACCGAGTATAGGGATAGGGCTTTGAGGTGATCAGAACTGGGGCCAAGGATGCCTTGTATGTTAGACATAGGTTACCTCTCAGTAGTCTGTATGAGACCGAGTATAGGGATAGGGCTTTGAGGTGATCAGAGCTGGGGCCAAGGATGCCTTGTATGTTAGACATAGGTTACCTCTCAGTAGTCTGTATGAGACCGAGTATAGGGATAGGGCTTTGAGGTGATCAGAGCTGGGCCAAGGATGCCTTGTATGTTAGACATAGGTTACCTCTCAGTAGTCTGTATGAGACCGAGTATAGGGATAGGGCTTTGAGGTGATCAGAACTGGGGCCAAGGATGCCTTGTATGTTAGACATAGGTTACCTCTCAGTAGTCTGTATGAGACCGAGTATAGGGATAGGGCTTTGAGGTGATCAGAGCTGGGCCAAGGATGCCTTGTATGTTAGACATAGGTTACCTCTCAGTAGTCTGTATGAGACCGAGTATAGGGATAGGGCTTTGAGGTGATCAGAACTGGGGCCAAGGATGCCTTGTATGTTAGACATAGGTTACCTCTCAGTAGTCTGTATGAGACCGAGTATAGGGATAGGGCTTTGAGGTGATCAGAGCTGGGGCCAAGGATGCCTTGTATGTTAGACATAGGTTACCTCTCAGTAGTCTGTATGAGACCGAGTATAGGGATAGGGCTTTGAGGTGATCAGAGCTGGGGCCAAGGATGCCTTGTATGTTAGACATAGGTTACCTCTCAGTAGTCTGTATGAGACCGAGTATAGGGATAGGGCTTTGAGGTGATCAGAGCTGGGGCCAAGGATGCCTTGTATGTTAGACATAGGTTACCTCTCAGTAGTCTGTATGAGACCGAGTATAGGGATAGGGCTTTGAGGTGATCAGAGCTGGGGCCAAGGATGCCTTGTATGTTAGACATAGGTTACCTCTCAGTAGTCTGTATGAGACCGAGTATAGGGATAGGGCTTTGAGGTGATCAGAACTGGGGCCAAGGATGCCTTGTATGTTAGACATAGGTTACCTCTCAGTAGTCTGTATGAGACCGAGTATAGGGATAGGGCTTTGAGGTGATCAGAGCTGGGGCCAAGGATGCCTTGTATGTTAGACATAGGTTACCTCTCAGTAGTCTGTATGAGACCGAGTATAGGGATAGGGCTTTGAGGTGATCAGAGCTGGGGCCAAGGATGCCTTGTATGTTAGACATAGGTTACCTCTCAGTAGTCTGTATGAGACCGAGTATAGGGATAGGGCTTTGAGGTGATCAGAGCTGGGGCCAAGGATGCCTTGTATGTTAGACATAGGTTACCTCTCAGTAGTCTGTATGAGACCGAGTATAGGGATAGGGCTTTGAGGTGATCAGAACTGGGGCCAAGGATGCCTTGTATGTTAGACATAGGTTACCTCTCAGTAGTCTGTATGAGACCGAGTATAGGGATAGGGCTTTGAGGTGATCAGAGCTGGGGCCAAGGATGCCTTGTATGTTAGACATAGGTTACCTCTCAGTAGTCTGTATGAGACCGAGTATAGGGATAGGGCTTTGAGGTGATCAGAGCTGGGGCCAAGGATGCCTTGTATGTTAGACATAGGTTACCTCTCAGTAGTCTGTATGAGACCGAGTATAGGGATAGGGCTTTGAGGTGATCAGAGCTGGGGCCAAGGATGCCTTGTATGTTAGACATAGGTTACCTCTCAGTAGTCTGTATGAGACCGAGTATAGGGATAGGGCTTTGAGGTGATCAGAGCTGGGCCAAGGATGCCTTGTATGTTAGACATAGGTTACCTCTCAGTAGTCTGTATGAGACCGAGTATAGGGATAGGGCTTTGAGGTGATCAGAGCTGGGGCCAAGGATGCCTTGTATGTTAGACATAGGTTACCTCTCAGTAGTCTGTATGAGACCGAGTATAGGGATAGGGCTTTGAGGTGATCAGAGCTGGGGCCAAGGATGCCTTGTATGTTAGACATAGGTTACCTCTCAGTAGTCTGTATGAGACCGAGTATAGGGATAGGGCTTTGAGGTGATCAGAACTGGGGCCAAGGATGCCTTGTATGTTAGACATAGGTTACCTCTCAGTAGTCTGTATGAGACCGAGTATAGGGATAGGGCTTTGAGGTGATCAGAGCTGGGGCCAAGGATGCCTTGTATGTTAGACATAGGTTACCTCTCAGTAGTCTGTATGAGACCGAGTATAGGGATAGGGCTTTGAGGTGATCAGAGCTGGGGCCAAGGATGCCTTGTATGTTAGACATAGGTTACCTCTCAGTAGTCTGTATGAGACTGAGTATAGGGATAGGGCTTTGAGGTGATCAGAACTGGGGCCAAGGATGCCTTGTATGTTAGACATAGGTTACCTCTCAGTAGTCTGTATGAGACCGAGTATAGGGATAGGGCTTTGAGGTGATCAGAACTGGGGCCAAGGATGCCTTGTATGTTAGACATAGGTTACCTCTCAGTAGTCTGTATGAGACCGAGTATAGGGATAGGGCTTTGAGGTGATCAGAGCTGGGGCCAAGGATGCCTTGTATGTTAGACATAGGTTACCTCTCAGTAGTCTGTATGAGACCGAGTATAGGGATAGGGCTTTGAGGTGATCAGAACTGGGGCCAAGGATGCCTTGTATGTTAGACATAGGTTACCTCTCAGTAGTCTGTATGAGACCGAGTATAGGGATAGGGCTTTGAGGTGATCAGAGCTGGGGCCAAGGATGCCTTGTATGTTAGACATAGGTTACCTCTCAGTAGTCTGTATGAGACCGAGTATAGGGATAGGGCTTTGAGGTGATCAGAACTGGGGCCAAGGATGCCTTGTATGTTAGACATAGGTTACCTCTCAGTAGTCTGTATGAGACCGAGTATAGGGATAGGGCTTTGAGGTGATCAGAACTGGGGCCAAGGATGCCTTGTATGTTAGACATAGGTTACCTCTCAGTAGTCTGTATGAGACCGAGTATAGGGATAGGGCTTTGAGGTGATCAGAACTGGGGCCAAGGATGCCTTGTATGTTAGACATAGGTTACCTCTCAGTAGTCTGTATGAGACCGAGTATAGGGATAGGGCTTTGAGGTGATCAGAGCTGGGGCCAAGGATGCCTTGTATGTTAGACATAGGTTACCTCTCAGTAGTCTGTATGAGACCGAGTATAGGGATAGGGCTTTGAGGTGATCAGAACTGGGGCCAAGGATGCCTTGTATGTTAGACATAGGTTACCTCTCAGTAGTCTGTATGAGACCGAGTATAGGGATAGGGCTTTGAGGTGATCAGAGCTGGGGCCAAGGATGCCTTGTATGTTAGACATAGGTTACCTCTCAGTAGTCTGTATGAGACCGAGTATAGGGATAGGGCTTTGAGGTGATCAGAGCTGGGGCCAAGGATGCCTTGTATGTTAGACATAGGTTACCTCTCAGTAGTCTGTATGAGACCCAGTATAGGGATAGGGCTTTGAGGTGATCAGAGCTGGGGCCAAGGATGCCTTGTATGTTAGACATAGGTTACCTCTCAGTAGTCTGTATGAGACCGAGTATAGGGATAGGGCTTTGAGGTGATCAGAGCTGGGGCCAAGGATGCCTTGTATGTTAGACATAGGTTACCTCTCAGTAGTCTGTATGAGACCGAGTATAGGGATAGGGCTTTGAGGTGATCAGAGCTGGGGCCAAGGATGCCTTGTATGTTAGACATAGGTTACCTCTCAGTAGTCTGTATGAGACCGAGTATAGGGATAGGGCTTTGAGGTGATCAGAGCTGGGGCCAAGGATGCCTTGTATGTTAGACATAGGTTACCTCTCAGTAGTCTGTATGAGACCGAGTATAGGGATAGGGCTTTGAGGTGATCAGAACTGGGGCCAAGGATGCCTTGTATGTTAGACATAGGTTACCTCTCAGTAGTCTGTATGAGACCGAGTATAGGGATAGGGCTTTGAGGTGATCAGAGCTGGGGCCAAGGATGCCTTGTATGTTAGACATAGGTTACCTCTCAGTAGTCTGTATGAGACCGAGTATAGGGATAGGGCTTTGAGGTGATCAGAGCTGGGGCCAAGGATGCCTTGTATGTTAGACATAGGTTACCTCTCAGTAGTCTGTATGAGACCGAGTATAGGGATAGGGCTTTGAGGTGATCAGAGCTGGGGCCAAGGATGCCTTGTATGTTAGACATAGGTTACCTCTCAGTAGTCTGTATGAGACCGAGTATAGGGATAGGGCTTTGAGGTGATCAGAGCTGGGGCCAAGGATGCCTTGTATGTTAGACATAGGTTACCTCTCAGTAGTCTGTATGAGACCGAGTATAGGGATAGGGCTTTGAGGTGATCAGAGCTGGGGCCAAGGATGCCTTGTATGTTAGACATAGGTTACCTCTCAGTAGTCTGTATGAGACCGAGTATAGGGATAGGGCTTTGAGGTGATCAGAGCTGGGGCCAAGGATGCCTTGTATGTTAGACATAGGTTACCTCTCAGTAGTCTGTATGAGACCGAGTATAGGGATAGGGCTTTGAGGTGATCAGAGCTGGGGCCAAGGATGCCTTGTATGTTAGACATAGGTTACCTCTCAGTAGTCTGTATGAGACCGAGTATAGGGATAGGGCTTTGAGGTGATCAGAGCTGGGGCCAAGGATGCCTTGTATGTTAGACATAGGTTACCTCTCAGTAGTCTGTATGAGACCGAGTATAGGGATAGGGCTTTGAGGTGATCAGAGCTGGGGCCAAGGATGCCTTGTATGTTAGACATAGGTTACCTCTCAGTAGTCTGTATGAGACCGAGTATAGGGATAGGGCTTTGAGGTGATCAGAGCTGGGGCCAAGGATGCCTTGTATGTTAGACATAGGTTACCTCTCAGTAGTCTGTATGAGACCGAGTATAGGGATAGGGCTTTGAGGTGATCAGAACTGGGGCCAAGGATGCCTTGTATGTTAGACATAGGTTACCTCTCAGTAGTCTGTATGAGACCTAGTATAGGGATAGGGCTTTGAGGTGATCAGAACTGGGGCCAAGGATGCCTTGTATGTTAGACATAGGTTACCTCTCAGTAGTCTGTATGAGACCGAGTATAGGGATAGGGCTTTGAGGTGATCAGAGCTGGGGCCAAGGATGCCTTGTATGTTAGACATAGGTTACCTCTCAGTAGTCTGTATGAGACCGAGTATAGGGATAGGGCTTTGAGGTGATCAGAGCTGGGGCCAAGGATGCCTTGTATGTTAGACATAGGTTACCTCTCAGTAGTCTGTATGAGACCGAGTATAGGGATAGGGCTTTGAGGTGATCAGAACTGGGGCCAAGGATGCCTTGTATGTTAGACATAGGTTACCTCTCAGTAGTCTGTATGAGACCGAGTATAGGGATAGGGCTTTGAGGTGATCAGAACTGGGGCCAAGGATGCCTTGTATGTTAGACATAGGTTACCTCTCAGTAGTCTGTATGAGACCGAGTATAGGGATAGGGCTTTGAGGTGATCAGAACTGGGGCCAAGGATGCCTTGTATGTTAGACATAGGTTACCTCTCAGTAGTCTGTATGAGACCGAGTATAGGGATAGGGCTTTGAGGTGATCAGAACTGGGGCCAAGGATGCCTTGTATGTTAGACATAGGTTACCTCTCAGTAGTCTGTATGAGACCGAGTATAGGGATAGGGCTTTGAGGTGATCAGAACTGGGGCCAAGGATGCCTTGTATGTTAGACATAGGTTACCTCTCAGTAGTCTGTATGAGACCGAGTATAGGGATAGGGCTTTGAGGTGATCAGAACTGGGGCCAAGGATGCCTTGTATGTTAGACATAGGTTACCTCTCAGTAGTCTGTATGAGACCGAGTATAGGGATAGGGCTTTGAGGTGATCAGAACTGGGGCCAAGGATGCCTTGTATGTTAGACATAGGTTACCTCTCAGTAGTCTGTATGAGACCGAGTATAGGGATAGGGCTTTGAGGTGATCAGAACTGGGGCCAAGGATGCCTTGTATGTTAGACATAGGTTACCTCTCAGTAGTCTGTATGAGACCGAGTATAGGGATAGGGCTTTGAGGTGATCAGAACTGGGGCCAAGGATGCCTTGTATGTTAGACATAGGTTACCTCTCAGTAGTCTGTATGAGACCGAGTATAGGGATAGGGCTTTGAGGTGATCAGAACTGGGGCCAAGGATGCCTTGTATGTTAGACATAGGTTACCTCTCAGTAGTCTGTATGAGACCGAGTATAGGGATAGGGCTTTGAGGTGATCAGAACTGGGGCCAAGGATGCCTTGTATGTTAGACATAGGTTACCTCTCAGTAGTCTGTATGAGACCGAGTATAGGGATAGGGCTTTGAGGTGATCAGAACTGGGGCCAAGGATGCCTTGTATGTTAGACATAGGTTACCTCTCAGTAGTCTGTATGAGACCGAGTATAGGGATAGGGCTTTGAGGTGATCAGAACTGGGGCCAAGGATGCCTTGTATGTTAGACATAGGTTACCTCTCAGTAGTCTGTATGAGACCGAGTATAGGGATAGGGCTTTGAGGTGATCAGAACTGGGGCCAAGGATGCCTTGTATGTTAGACATAGGTTACCTCTCAGTAGTCTGTATGAGACCGAGTATAGGGATAGGGCTTTGAGGTGATCAGAACTGGGGCCAAGGATGCCTTGTATGTTAGACATAGGTTACCTCTCAGTAGTCTGTATGAGACCCAGTATAGGGATAGGGCTTTGAGGTGATCAGAACTGGGGCCAAGGATGCCTTGTATGTTAGACATAGGTTACCTCTCAGTAGTCTGTATGAGACCGAGTATAGGGATAGGGCTTTGAGGTGATCAGAACTGGGGCCAAGGATGCCTTGTATGTTAGACATAGGTTACCTCTCAGTAGTCTGTATGAGACCGAGTATAGGGATAGGGCTTTGAGGTGATCAGAACTGGGGCCAAGGATGCCTTGTATGTTAGACATAGGTTACCTCTCAGTAGTCTGTATGAGACCGAGTATAGGGATAGGGCTTTGAGGTGATCAGAACTGGGGCCAAGGATGCCTTGTATGTTAGACATAGGTTACCTCTCAGTAGTCTGTATGAGACCGAGTATAGGGATAGGGCTTTGAGGTGATCAGAACTGGGGCCAAGGATGCCTTGTATGTTAGACATAGGTTACCTCTCAGTAGTCTGTATGAGACCGAGTATAGGGATAGGGCTTTGAGGTGATCAGAACTGGGGCCAAGGATGCCTTGTATGTTAGACATAGGTTACCTCTCAGTAGTCTGTATGAGACCGAGTATAGGGATAGGGCTTTGAGGTGATCAGAACTGGGGCCAAGGATGCCTTGTATGTTAGACATAGGTTACCTCTCAGTAGTCTGTATGAGACCGAGTATAGGGATAGGGCTTTGAGGTGATCAGAGCTGGGGCCAAGGATGCCTTGTATGTTAGACATAGGTTACCTCTCAGTAGTCTGTATGAGACCGAGTATAGGGATAGGGCTTTGAGGTGATCAGAACTGGGGCCAAGGATGCCTTGTATGTTAGACATAGGTTACCTCTCAGTAGTCTGTATGAGACCGAGTATAGGGATAGGGCTTTGAGGTGATCAGAACTGGGGCCAAGGATGCCTTGTATGTTAGACATAGGTTACCTCTCAGTAGTCTGTATGAGACCGAGTATAGGGATAGGGCTTTGAGGTGATCAGAACTGGGGCCAAGGATGCCTTGTATGTTAGACATAGGTTACCTCTCAGTAGTCTGTATGAGACCGAGTATAGGGATAGGGCTTTGAGGTGATCAGAACTGGGGCCAAGGATGCCTTGTATGTTAGACATAGGTTACCTCTCAGTAGTCTGTATGAGACCGAGTATAGGGATAGGGCTTTGAGGTGATCAGAACTGGGGCCAAGGATGCCTTGTATGTTAGACATAGGTTACCTCTCAGTAGTCTGTATGAGACCGAGTATAGGGATAGGGCTTTGAGGTGATCAGAACTGGGGCCAAGGATGCCTTGTATGTTAGACATAGGTTACCTCTCAGTAGTCTGTATGAGACCGAGTATAGGGATAGGGCTTTGAGGTGATCAGAACTGGGGCCAAGGATGCCTTGTATGTTAGACATAGGTTACCTCTCAGTAGTCTGTATGAGACCGAGTATAGGGATAGGGCTTTGAGGTGATCAGAACTGGGGCCAAGGATGCCTTGTATGTTAGACATAGGTTACCTCTCAGTAGTCTGTATGAGACTGACTATAGGGATAGGGCTTTGAGGTGATCAGAACTGGGGCCAAGGATGCCTTGTATGTTAGACATAGGTTACCTCTCAGTAGTCTGTATGAGACCGAGTATAGGGATAGGGCTTTGAGGTGATCAGAACTGGGGCCAAGGATGCCTTGTATGTTAGACATAGGTTACCTCTCAGTAGTCTGTATGAGACCGAGTATAGGGATAGGGCTTTGAGGTGATCAGAACTGGGGCCAAGGATGCCTTGTATGTTAGACATAGGTTACCTCTCAGTAGTCTGTATGAGACCGAGTATAGGGATAGGGCTTTGAGGTGATCAGAGCTGGGGCCAAGGATGCCTTGTATGTTAGACATAGGTTACCTCTCAGTAGTCTGTATGAGACCGAGTATAGGGATAGGGCTTTGAGGTGATCAGAGCTGGGGCCAAGGATGCCTTGTATGTTAGACATAGGTTACCTCTCAGTAGTCTGTATGAGACCGAGTATAGGGATAGGGCTTTGAGGTGATCAGAACTGGGGCCAAGGATGCCTTGTATGTTAGACATAGGTTACCTCTCAGTAGTCTGTATGAGACCGAGTATAGGGATAGGGCTTTGAGGTGATCAGAGCTGGGGCCAAGGATGCCTTGTATGTTAGACATAGGTTACCTCTCAGTAGTCTGTATGAGACCGAGTATAGGGATAGGGCTTTGAGGTGATCAGAGCTGGGGCCAAGGATGCCTTGTATGTTAGACATAGGTTACCTCTCAGTAGTCTGTATGAGACCGAGTATAGGGATAGGGCTTTGAGGTGATCAGAGCTGGGGCCAAGGATGCCTTGTATGTTAGACATAGGTTACCTCTCAGTAGTCTGTATGAGACCGAGTATAGGGATAGGGCTTTGAGGTGATCAGAGCTGGGGCCAAGGATGCCTTGTATGTTAGACATAGGTTACCTCTCAGTAGTCTGTATGAGACCGAGTATAGGGATAGGGCTTTGAGGTGATCAGAGCTGGGGCCAAGGATGCCTTGTATGTTAGACATAGGTTACCTCTCAGTAGTCTGTATGAGACCCAGTATAGGGATAGGGCTTTGAGGTGATCAGAGCTGGGGCCAAGGATGCCTTGTATGTTAGACATAGGTTACCTCTCAGTAGTCTGTATGAGACCGAGTATAGGGATAGGGCTTTGAGGTGATCAGAGCTGGGGCCAAGGATGCCTTGTATGTTAGACATAGGTTACCTCTCAGTAGTCTGTATGAGACCGAGTATAGGGATAGGGCTTTGAGGTGATCAGAACTGGGGCCAAGGATGCCTTGTATGTTAGACATAGGTTACCTCTCAGTAGTCTGTATGAGACCGAGTATAGGGATAGGGCTTTGAGGTGATCAGAGCTGGGGCCAAGGATGCCTTGTATGTTAGACATAGGTTACCTCTCAGTAGTCTGTATGAGACCGAGTATAGGGATAGGGCTTTGAGGTGATCAGAGCTGGGGCCAAGGATGCCTTGTATGTTAGACATAGGTTACCTCTCAGTAGTCTGTATGAGACCGAGTATAGGGATAGGGCTTTGAGGTGATCAGAACTGGGGCCAAGGATGCCTTGTATGTTAGACATAGGTTACCTCTCAGTAGTCTGTATGAGACCCGAGTATAGGGATAGGGCTTTGAGGTGATCAGAGCTGGGGCCAAGGATGCCTTGTATGTTAGACATAGGTTACCTCTCAGTAGTCTGTATGAGACCGAGTATAGGGATAGGGCTTTGAGGTGATCAGAGCTGGGGCCAAGGATGCCTTGTATGTTAGACATAGGTTACCTCTCAGTAGTCTGTATGAGACCGAGTATAGGGATAGGGCTTTGAGGTGATCAGAACTGGGGCCAAGGATGCCTTGTATGTTAGACATAGGTTACCTCTCAGTAGTCTGTATGAGACCGAGTATAGGGATAGGGCTTTGAGGTGATCAGAACTGGGGCCAAGGATGCCTTGTATGTTAGACATAGGTTACCTCTCAGTAGTCTGTATGAGACCGAGTATAGGGATAGGGCTTTGAGGTGATCAGAACTGGGGCCAAGGATGCCTTGTATGTTAGACATAGGTTACCTCTCAGTAGTCTGTATGAGACCGAGTATAGGGATAGGGCTTTGAGGTGATCAGAGCTGGGGCCAAGGATGCCTTGTATGTTAGACATAGGTTACCTCTCAGTAGTCTGTATGAGACCGAGTATAGGGATAGGGCTTTGAGGTGATCAGAACTGGGGCCAAGGATGCCTTGTATGTTAGACATAGGTTACCTCTCAGTAGTCTGTATGAGACCGAGTATAGGGATAGGGCTTTGAGGTGATCAGAGCTGGGGCCAAGGATGCCTTGTATGTTAGACATAGGTTACCTCTCAGTAGTCTGTATGAGACCGAGTATAGGGATAGGGCTTTGAGGTGATCAGAACTGGGGCCAAGGATGCCTTGTATGTTAGACATAGGTTACCTCTCAGTAGTCTGTATGAGACCGAGTATAGGGATAGGGCTTTGAGGTGATCAGAACTGGGGCCAAGGATGCCTTGTATGTTAGACATAGGTTACCTCTCAGTAGTCTGTATGAGACCGAGTATAGGGATAGGGCTTTGAGGTGATCAGAACTGGGGCCAAGGATGCCTTGTATGTTAGACATAGGTTACCTCTCAGTAGTCTGTATGAGACCGAGTATAGGGATAGGGCTTTGAGGTGATCAGAACTGGGGCCAAGGATGCCTTGTATGTTAGACATAGGTTACCTCTCAGTAGTCTGTATGAGACCGAGTATAGGGATAGGGCTTTGAGGTGATCAGAGCTGGGGCCAAGGATGCCTTGTATGTTAGACATAGGTTACCTCTCAGTAGTCTGTATGAGACTGAGTATAGGGATAGGGCTTTGAGGTGATCTGCATAGGACATTGTTTACTCCTTGTATTATTTTTGTAAGGAACCTTTGCGGATGTTCCAGTTGCTGCATGTGTCTGATCATGGACATGTCAAAGGGGGCATTATACTCCATGATGAGTCTGATGAGGGCAGAGTACACTAGTATAATGACTTCCCTTGACCTCAATGCTATGCCCTTGCTTGTAAGCTGAGCTACATAGAAGGATTTTCTTACTATCTTGGATACAGGTTAGTCAAGGTTAGGATACTATCTACATGAGTTCCAAGATCTGTAACTAGTGAGTCAACTCTTAGAGGTATTTTATTGATGGCATAATTTTCTGGGATGGCTGCCTTCCCAAAATGTACTATTCATGGCATAGAGAATTACGCTGTGACTTTGGCACCACTCATTAGCCTATGTAAGACCTTCCTGTGAGATATTTTCATCTTGGTGGTATTCTGTGACTGCTCCCAACTTGCAATCACCTGCAAATATGATAAGCCAGAGGCCTTTGACATTGACTTTGACCTCCAAAATGTAGCTACCAAAGAGGAGTAGGCCCAGCATGGATCCCTGAGGGACTCCACTGGTGACCAACCTCTTTGTGGAGGTGGTCTCACCGATCTTAACCTCCTGAGTTCTATCCATGAGCCAGTTCGCTATCCAGCATGTTATAAAGCATTTTATGCCTAGTTCTTTAAGTTTGTTAACAATGCCTGCATGGGTTTATTGTATCAAATTCCTCAGCCAGTCAATATAGGCAGTAAGCACCACTTTATTCTCATAAATTGCTTTGGTGACCTTTTCAAAGAAGTCCACCTGGTTCAGTAGGCATGACCTTCTTTTGACAAAGCCAAACTGGGATTGATTGAGTGTCTGGAGGCCTCCTATGTCTTTGCTGATCATTTCCATGTTAATTCTTTCCATGGCTTTGCATATTAGACTAGTCAGACTAATGGGTTTGTAGTTTGCAGGATATGTTGAAGGTCCTCCCTTGTTAAGGCGGTTAACTGTCACAGTCCTCTATTCTTGTGGCGCAAAGCCACTTTGAGGTTATAGTTAAAAAGTGACTCCAGTGGTCCCAATAAGTCATATTTTAAACTATACAAGAAGCATCCCAGGATGTTATCAGGGCATTCCCAATTATCAAATGACTAAATAAATTGGTATGCTGCTTTGTCATGTATTAGTAAAAAAACATCATCACAGAATAACACCAAATTTTTAAGAAGACAGACAGGTGAACTGGTGATTCCTCAAACTCACCAAAGGTATGCATTCTGCTTCACCTGTATATCACTGAGGTCCAACTGGACAAGGATTCATCATTCTGAATTTAACTCAGTGGAAGCTCAATTGGCAGTAAAAATAAAAGTAACCTTTTTAGTTTATTCATTAATTTATTTTATTTTAAAGTGAGGCAAGCCACCATGCACTGAGAGCAAATCTCCCCACACAGCCTCGAATTTTATATACTAATTCACTGGTTACACAAATAAGACAAACAGAAGTTCTCACATTAAAGGAATCATTGCTATCACATACATAAGCACATCAGCAGTGATTTCCTCTGGCAAACAGTTCTCGTGAGTTCAACACAGAGGTGCCAAACTTGGAGAAATAGAATTACATCCATCTGTGTAATGACAAATTGTAGGGTATGTGTGTTTTGGTGCATACATATGTATAGATGTACAGAGATACACGCACAAATACACACACACACACACACACACACACACACACACACACACACACACACACACACACACACACACACACACACACACACTCACACACACACATTTATTATGATTGGAAGCACTACGGTTCAACACATTGTTTGTGGTCTGACCACAAAACATTACAGAAGAGTGCCTGTGCGTTTATAGTGTCCATATTAACAGTATGCGGAAACATTCTGTCACACATCACATGCTTTCTTTTTGTTCTTCTTCAGCTGTTAGAGTCACAGAAGAGGGGAAAGGGGAGTTATCTCTGTTTCACATATTCTTCTTTTTCGTGGAGTCTGTATAATGCTAGAGTTAATATATTTAAAGAATGGGGGATTTGGGGAAGAGACTCATACTGAGGATTCAGGGAAAAATTATTCATATTTTTAATTATATTAGGAGTAACTGAGAAAGATTACACAAGTGATTAAGTCTTACAGTTTCTATTTGTCATATCTTAACTAACTGAGGAGCAATCAATCATAGTAAATCTACTATGAATATATAACATCTGGTTATATGTATTTTGATATTCTGTTTTGCAATACTTAATGACTTATACATTATTAATCTTTGATGTGGAATGTGTCTTAATTTAATATAGTTGGGATAAAGTAACACAAAAACACAAAGTAAGTCAGCAAAAAGCCGCTCTGAGTGCATGCCACATTTTTTTTTCCTGGTAGGCCAAAAATACTTATATTGCCAAGTTTTCCAAATGCAGCTAATCTTTGTGTCCCATTAGTTTGCTTAATATGCATCTGGATCTAAATCCAGGCCTTCAAGCAATATGACCTTAAAACTGCATGTCCTAAAAATTACAACATGAATTTTGTTTGTGCTTTCTTTTTTCAAGCTTTTACCCTATATCCTAGTGAAATTATAAAGCTCTTATTTTTAGGGAGAAAAGTAAGGTGCATTTTTCCAAATAAATGAAGTGTCATGGAAAATACATCAAAATATGAATGCGCTAAACTGTAAAGGAGTATATATATCATGCACTGTGTGTGTAGACATATGCTTGTTACCAGGACAACTGCTTTTAGATACATTAGTGAAAGAAACTAAAAATGAAGTTAAAGCAACTCTGGACAAGATCACTTACAGCATTTGTAACCCTGGCTTTAGCATATCAAGGGATCCAAGAATATGACTTAAAACTGACAATTAGATGACCAGTAATATTTCAGGTTTTGAATATTTTAAAGAAGAATGTGCTATAATGTCTTTTAAAGCTTACCATTTCAAATAATTTTATTAGTAAGAACTGATACATATTTTCTATGGTGCTTTGCGGACTATATAGTTATGTTGCTGTTTAGAATATTTATTAACCAGGAAAGTCCAATTTGGAACAAAGCCAATTTTCAGCAAAGGCCCAGGGAGAAACACTCCAGACATATGTCTTTGTAACATGGGAGGAAACTGGAGCACCTAGAGGAAACCCATATGAATGCAGGGAGGACATGCAGACTCCACAGAAAAGGCACCCCAGCCAAGAATCAAACCAGAAAACCTCTTGGTGGGAGGTGACAATGCTACCACTGCACCACTGTGCTGGATATGGATGCATATGGTCAGTGCTCTTTGCTGTAGTCCTTTATTCAAAACAATCACATTGTGTTTTCTTACTTTTTTCCCTGTTAAGAATGCTACTTTTAATAAGACTTTTCAGTCATTCTAAAAAAAGCCACCTTCTCAGACATAGACTAAGGCTTTTCTCACATCAGAATTCAGATACACTACACTATCTGTCTCAAGTGAGATCATGCATATAGCAGCTGCCCTGATCTTTGAGAATGTAGAGAGATCATTTAATCAACAGGTGATTAGTACCATGCAATTCTGTTTAGTATGAATGTAGCCTAAATTAATAAATGGATAATGTGCCTAAACCAAAAATATGCAAATAGATTAATAACTAGGCCTGAGGTGATGAAAAAGTGGCCGTGAAAAAAGTCTTCTTCTCCCTTCTCAAGAGATGTGTGAGTATGTTTCATTTCATTCTTGTATTAGCAATAGGAACTATGATCAAATACAACTGGAAAAAAATTGCCATGGTGTATGCTTCTTTGTCTGGGCATGCAAAAGTGAACTTGGTCCTGATATGGTGCTTTAAAGGTTTGTTTTATTCAAAAAAATGGTCTTCAGAAGCAAAACTTCAACTGAGAAGCAGAAACTTGTTATGCATTAACAATCACTCACACTTTGAGATGAAATGTTAACACCAGAGACCTGTAAACAGAAAAACAGTGTGGAAACATGAAGCATACAAATACCAGTAAAGCAAAAAGCCTCACATAGTGACATAGTCTCAGGATCAGAAGGAAGTCACTAGTCTTGACAAACAGGCCCAAATTCAATTAAAAAATCCAAAAATTGTCACAAATCTTGCCAATATTTGTGACTATTTTTGCATCTTATTTTTTTAACTGCATTTAGGCCTGTTTGCCAATATCACAGACCCCACAAACACATGTACAAATATACAGTCTTTCTGTTATAGCTCTATGGCACTCTTCATAAGGTAAATGTAACTGCAGAAATAGAAACAGAACAGTCATAAATGCATCTGCACAGTTAATTTACCTGACAGTCCTCTTTTCTTGAAAAAAATAATTCACACCATTTTAAAGTAATGGCATGAGTTGTTCAGTTCTATACTGTTTTGCCATGGCCCACACCACTTACAGACATTAGCAATTATCTTCTCTGCCATCCTCTTATGTATACCATCAGTTATAAACTTGCATACATAAACGCTTATTCTAACCTACTACAAACAAATAATCGTAATGCAACATGGAGTGGGTTGATCCTGTAACGTGAAGTGACTAGAAGGTGACCGATCCATTGCTGCTTTCTAGTATACGAGATAAACAAAACTTTCATTGTTTATCTGCATTTTTAATCCTCAAAAAAACATGCATGTAAATTGAAAAACACAAATGCTTCCAAAACTGAAACACCACTTTGCTAGAAGGCAAAACAATATAACTTCTTGAGTCCCTGATTTCACAAAGAAAATCTAAAGTTTTGATTTATTTTATTTGGGTAATGTGGGCTGAGTCTTGTCTTGTCTTTGCTAAAAATACATTTGGCTTTATGACTTAACTTTGGTTCCAGTGTGACAGGACTTTTTTCATTCACCCATCAGTACTTTTAGAAATGAGAACTAGAACAAAGTAATAAAACTGCTTAGCACTACAAACTTGACTGTGAAAACCAGTGGGATCTGGTCTCCGTGCACTGATGCAAAGACTTTTGGGCCTCCCTTCTGTACAGTTAATTTGCTTTTCCTTTTCTAAAGCAACAATGAGTTTATTGCAAGACATTACTAAAAGCTGACTGCTGACATATAGATGTAACTTGTTTTTGATCCTGTTTTGAAGTCTAGGAATAATAGTCCATCCCAAACCAGATCTCCGACTAAAAGCTATGTCTTATTTTTTACAGGCAGGGCATCTTCCAGTTTTGAGGCAATTTGAATTTTTGCAGAGTGTGTCCCTGCTGACCCCATAGTGAGTAGTCTCTAAACTACTTAAAATTATTGTAAATTAATAATACGGAGTAAAGGATGATGGAAATAGGAAACTGCTTTTCATGTATATCAGCAACTCTGAAGGAAACAAAAGAAGCCATAGTGGTGTCTCATCTACAGAACCTAATTAGACAGAGGTGGCAGAGCTTGTCTCACTGAAGAGCTGTCTGAAGTTCAGAGGACTTATCCCCCTCCCCGCTTCCCAGAGATTAACAAGGTCTTCACTACTATAACTGTGTATGATGAAAGGTACAAGGTAACAATGGAAAGATTATGGACTGAGTGAGTATTGAAAATGAGGCATACACCTGCAGACATACTTGTGAGCAATTCTTAAGCCAATCTGATGCAGAGGAGTCCTTTAGAGACTGCATCACCAGTAAAGACTAAGCAGTGCATTCTGTCTTTTCAAATGAGAACCTCAAGAGAAAAGAGAAGTATGCATCTTCTTTTGGGAAATTTAGCACTTAGAAATGCAGGATTGAGCTTAAAAGATGACTGGACCATAAGGACATGCATCATATGATAATGGTGATGGGCTAGGAAGGAATAGGCCAAAATAGTACACAAACAGTTTGAAATAACTAAGAAAGAGACATTGGATGGATATCCCATACTCTCTTGTGTGCGGGGTGGGCATTACTCAATCTAGTTACAGCTACTCACTTCAGGAACAAGCTGCAAGCCAGGTCCCTTTCTAAGTGGGGAGAAAAAAAAATAATAATCAGCCCAATCAGCCATATTTCAGTTATTCATTTCAGAAATGTTGGTTTGGAAATGAATACCAGTACTGCACTGCTGATCAATCGATATCTCCTATTTGTGCTCCCGAACACCCTCTGACCTGGGTGGCCACCCACTTCATTCCATCATTTGTCTCTGCATAGCAGGAGTAATTATAGGGCATTTCTTTTTATGGTGTTGAAAAAAATAAATTAGAGAGGCCTTTTAGCTATATAATTCAAAGGATGAATCTATATGAATAAAAAAGGAAACATGACGGACTGAAAAATGGCAGGACATAAAAGGAACAGGACAGGCTGGGTAAGGGGAATGTAAGAAATATGGGTGATATGGGGGTATAAACACATT
This sequence comes from Protopterus annectens, assembly GCF_019279795.1. Taxonomy (NCBI): domain Eukaryota; kingdom Metazoa; phylum Chordata; order Ceratodontiformes; family Protopteridae; genus Protopterus; species Protopterus annectens. The sequence continues at coordinate 1,597,684,435 of NC_056741.1, read as the reverse complement.
TAGAGAGTTTCAGACTAGAAATGGTAGAACAATGGTTAGTAAGACTAGGACTAGCAAAGTGGGACTGCAGGAGGAGGCAACAGGAAGTCAGTTTGCAGGACGGAATGGAAAAAAATGGACAGAGGACAAGGGCACACTGGCAAAGGTTGTCAAAATACTACATGGAAATAGTACAACAGAGAGGAAGCTGAAGGGAGAAAGTAATAGATGCATCCCTAGAAGTAGATAAGGAAAAGGAAGCCAAGGTGAATGGACAAATATTGTGACACTAACAAGTGACTAAGGGAAGATAGAATCTGAGGTACCCTTAAAGGAGCTAAAACCAGACATACGGCAGGAAGAAAGTGGGCAGAGATGGGACTCATTCAGGTGGAAAGGTTGGACACTGGAAAGGATAGAGCACTGTAAAGCACTTTTAGATTGTGAAAAGGATAGGAAGGTGATGGATCACAGAAAGTAAGGTTGCCAGGACAGAAAAGGTAGCAAAGATATAGGAGAGAGATGTGGGGCAGGAAATGAAGGAGGTAAGGACTATGTGGGGAAACATAAGAATAAAGACTCAGTCACTTAAGTAAGCAAGTGAGGCAGATGACCAGATTAGAGTGAAGCTGATCACTTTTTTCTAAATTAGCAAGCTATACGTGGATATGACAAATGCGATTGCTAACAGAGAGTATTATACTTTTCTGGTGCATATAGGCACCAACGACATGTCAAATTAGACATGAGATGGTGCCGAACAGGGCCATGAATGTATACAAGAGATACTAGGTTAAAGGATTGGAGTGTTAATCTGTGCCAATAGACATCACACTGATAAAGAATATGATTAGAGAGAATAAGGACTGGCTGCCACAGTACAAAATGTAGACGAGCTTGATAATAATAGGAGGGAGAAAGGAATCTCACAGGGAGATCAGCTCTGTATTGCTGACATGAATTCACAGAATTGGTTTAAAAGGTACATCTCATGTGACTATCTTCAATATGGAAAGCAGGAAGGCATTTGACTATTCAGAAGATGTAGGTGGGCAGGGACTCAGGCAGTACATTGAAGGAAAGAAGGGATAGCAGAATATAGCAGAGGAATAAATGGGGTAACTCAGGGTTTGCAGGTACGGGTGGGTTTATTACCATGCAATGCAAGGAGTCTAAATAAGATGAGATGAGGAGCTGCAGGCAGTGATGTCAGGGGAGCAAACACTGCTGCTGCTGTCACAGAAACATGGGATAATGGACAATGGGGGAACGTGGAGTGGAGGTGCTCTGGAAAGACAAAGAAATTAGAGATGAAGTTGCTGTTTACATAAAAGAGGACAGTAAATGCAAGTTCAAAGAAATGGAGGAGTAGAAGGAGAAAAAGCACTCCAATGAGCAAGGTTATAATGAGAATGTTGTCTAAATATCTAGCAGTTAAGATAAGAAAGGAGGAAATATTGGTGGAGCTATGTAGTGCATCAGCCTCAAAACAAACCAGGGGGTAGGAGAAGGATAGGAGAGAGAGAGAGAGAGAGAGAGAGAGAGAGAGACTAAATGACTGTGCTGGGAAGAAGCAGTTACAGTCATAGGAGATCTGAAACTGCTAGGAGCAGACTGGACGTTTTCAAGCTCCAGTGCAGAGAAGGGGTGATAGCTGTTTGAAGTTTTGCACCACAAGAGGTTCACCAACTGATGTAAGCCTATATCAGATAGGTCAACATTTTAGATGCATTCCTAGCCAAGGTAGAGGGTGCCAAAGATGTCCAGGAAAAGGTGCCATTAGCTAAAAGTGGTCATGTCACTGTGTACCTTGGTGGGGAACAAGTAAATACACAAATGCAAAGATAGTGGTATGGGATTTTATGAGAGTGGGTTAAGATGAACTGAAAAGAAAACCAGAGATGAATAAGGGGACTAAAGGCAAAACAAAGAACTAAACTGGATATGGGAATGGGTCAGAGTTTAAGTCCTCAGAGCTATAAGCAAGGCTTTGTAGAAAAGGTTAAGGAAAAAGATAGGAGCTTACAGGGGTGGAGGAAATAAGATACAAGGAGGCCAGCAGAAGGAAAAAGAAAGTGAAGTCAGGAAAGGAACAAACTAAATGGGAGATGGCAGAGTGGAATGACTTTTTTGTTAGCTATATAACAAAGGAGTTTGACCACTGGCAGATATCATGCTTGTCTAGCCACTGCCATGCATTTTTTTCTTCTAATCTGCTGGATACCCCTTCGCTGTTTGGTCTTTTTCCATCTTTACTTCTGCAATTGGTAACCTGTCTTTTTCCCTTCTTTTGAGTAGTACCCCCATTACCTGTTATTTTTTTTTCATTTTCCCTTTTTACTTTATTGCTTTTATGGTTCTACTGCAATCATTTATCTAGATTGTACAGTTTAGTCTAACTGTACTGAGTTAGGTTTTTTTTGCTGATTCGTGGCATCAATACTCAGCTTTCATTTTTTATAAAAAAATTGCTTTTTCACAGTTTATAATTTTAATTTGTACTATCATTTTACTTCCTCAAATTTTCATTAGTTGTAACTAGGTTATAGCTGAAAAAGGTCCACTCATCTACTCATATAAATTCATAAATAAAACAGATATCTACCAATCTACCAATGACACTTAGAAGCAGCAGTGTATGAAGCAGCAGTGTAGGATGGGAAAAGAGAATTTAAGGATGAATTTAGAAGGCTCCTTACTGAAATGTCAGCACTTGAAATGCAGAATGCTGACAAAACAAAAGAAAAAAAGACTCAGAACACAGGAAAATACTGCGTCTCAAAGTTTGCTCTTCTCTTTTAAATTTTGTTTTGCAGAGGGGCAAGCAACCCTGCACTCCACGGTGTGGGAAGCAAGCCCCCCAAAAAGAAACTTATGCATACCAACTCTGAAATCACCATGCCTCAGAAAAAAGGGAATGCTCTGAGAAATGGCCATCTCAGATTTAATATATGTAAGTATGATTTTTGGCCATTCAGACTCCATGTTTTGGGACTCACTCCTGTGGGTCCTGACATTTGATATGGTTACCATTTGGAAAGGATGGCCAAGTGGGCTGAAAGGTTGCACCAGAGATTCAATGTCAAATGAAATGGTACTTACGTATTATCGCAACCAGATTTCGGAAGTCAAAAAATTCTTCATGTTTATGCAAAACGATGTCTGGTAACCTAAGAAGGGAAGTGTAAACTCTTCACTACTATTGTGTCTGAGCGGTTTTGACATACAAAGAGGAATAATGTGAAAATTTATCTTTCTGGGGAGTGTCCATTCCTGATCTATAAATAGGAGTGGTGCTTCTCAGTCATCGTTAAAGTTAGAAGTCATCATGATGAACGTCAGCGCATTCCCCACAAGACAGCCGACCCTTTCAGACACCTTTACATGTACACTGTCTCATCCTTGACTGTCATTTTGGGGGGATATGTGTGAATCAGTCAGCATTTATACCACATGTTGCCAGTGTAGTGACTGGTTCAGATTAGCAGGACTGTCTGTGCGAAGCAGGAAAAGATCTGACACCCCTGGCACAGGAGTTCCGCTAGTGAGAAAGGGAGCAGTCAATGAGGGATCACTGTCCCATTACTTAGTAGTTGTTACAGGCGTCTGTGTTTTCAAGGAGTACTGCCCCTGAACAGTTAGATGGTATGTCCATAACTAACTTGCCTTTGCTGAGACTGTGCTCAGGAATGTGGGAATTGTGATGCAGTGTAGCACTGTACAGGTTGCTGAACAAAAGAGACATGCCCCCCAGGATCAGAAAAATTGACCGTTGTTCCTCTTTGGGTATCATATCCATCCACTGTAACGCACTACTACTTACTTGCTTACACACCCCTTTCAAGGTTAAGGAACATGTTTTCGCAGAAATGTTTCCATTTCTGCCACTCTGTAAATCTGGTTGCGATAATATGACAGCTGGGTCACAGATACCCTTGGGAGAAGAATTAGTTGCTGGGAGTAGAAATGACAGCAACAAAGCAAGGAAAGCATTTGTGGATGTTGTTCATTTCTGTATGGGACCATCAGGGCAAAGTTAGAAGGCAGTGGCAGCAGCAAATGGCATCATGTGGTATACGCTCAGTAAGGACTTCAGAACCAAAGAAGCAATGCTTTCATTGTACATGGCCCTAGCCAGACAGTAGACTGCATGCAATTTAGAAAGTCATTTGATATGAAGAACAGCAGTCTGCTGGCAGGCATCCAGAAGAAAGACACGAGAAAGAAAAAAAAAACATGGAAATGGAGGAAAAAATGATATGTCCTGAGAACAGATGTACTAGAATTTTCTTATTAGAGACAATATATGTCAGATGCAATATTGATGCACAAGTCTATGCCAGGGAAGTGTGATATGGTTATCCTAAATAGGAAAGACAGAGAAGTAAGCAGAAACAAAGATGCCAGATTTTAGGGACTATCTGCTCCATGGATCTCTGAAATTTCTTCTCAGAGTGAGCTGTGGAGTCAAGAAATGGACAAGCTGAATGAATAACAGAGAGGGAATTCAAGAAAGTGTGGTATACATAGAAAAGAAGTGAGGGGCAACATAGGGATGGAAGGGGAATTTAAATGTCAAATACACTTAAATAACAGACTGAACAGATGGTCTCTTGCTGCTCTCAAGGAAATGCAATGAACTTAGTGAAAAGCTCATAGCTTTGGCTTTTAGGGACAAGAATCTTACTTGGAAGGATGCATGCTAGTATTAATATTATGATAACTTTTGTTTGGGAGGGGGACAGGATCCTGTGGTGTCAGTTTAAAAGTTCATAAGCAAGTATTTAAACTGACCAGGCAGGGTTTTCTTGGAAAAAAAAAACATCAGGGAAATTCTACTTTGCCATCTGTCACTAAAATGATCGAGGAAGATAATGAAGAAACGTCAAAGTCAACAGAAGGAAGAAGTAGAAGCAGGAAAGAATGGTTAATGGAAATTGAAAAAGGAGAGTTAATCAGTAATTAGAGTAAAACCTTACCTAAGACTGTGACACTAAGAAGTGAATTCTGCCATGATACTGTGACAATAGAAGGAATATGATGCACAGATAACTATATAGGGGTAGGAGAGGGAAGGGCTCATAAACTATGTGGAGGTACATGCAATGGGAAGAGATAAAAGTAATAGATACCAGTACATAAGGATAAATAGGCAGCATATCACAATAAATAATGAAATGTCATGAACCTCTTTAGTGGAGATGTGCACGGAATGCACAGAGCCATCTACTCAAAGGAAAGATACATATTAGAGAAAAAGTATTATTCGTAGAAAGATAAAGAAGGAGCAATTACTATAGACGAAACTTTTCTTTTAACATGGCAGATGTAAACTGGAACATGCTGAGTGCTGCCAAACATAAATGAAGGCTGGGGGAGCTGCAGAATCATGCACAAAGATGGCCATTTAGTGCTTCCAGGATGGCCAGGACTGAATAACTTTCATGGACAGGTTGACAGAGGTTGACAGTGGATGCTTTCTAATCTTGCTTGTCAGGTGAACATAGCACAGGGAGTGGAGGATTTAACTCTGGAAAGCTGCACCACTTGATTGTAAAACTTCACAGCTATAGACACAAAAAGTGACTCACATGGTAAGTTGCATTATGGAGAGGTTTCATCATGGCTAACATCAAAGTGAATGTGTTCTTTGATTTTATGTCTTTGTTTTATGCAAGGCATATGCAAATGGCACTGGTGAAGTGGAATTTGTGGAGGGGGGTCAGCAGCTGTAAAAAGCATCTTTTCATCTATACTGTGTGTACCTTGAAGGCAAGTGTTCTAGGCAGTTACAATACTGGAGACTAGCCACATCTTTACCCAAATAATACTGGTAAAACAAAAATGGTGGTTTTTCTCCATGACAACATCCACAATGCAGGCCAGTCAGAGTTTGGATGGGTGCATAATGTGGTGAGAAAGGGACAGCATGTAAAAGAAGTAGAAGATGTAATTGACATGGGGTACTCATCAGTGCAAATGAGTGAGAATGTGGACAAATGACTTCTGCAAGATGGAAGTGCTCAACAACCATACCAGCAGTAGGTTACTCAGTGGTATTTAAATAGTTTGCAGAGGATAGTCTCAGGAAAGCCCCAGTCAAAGAAGAGCAGCCTGATGAATGTCTTGATGACGAAAAGGATAGACAAGAAGAGAGACAGTGAGGGGAGGAGAAGACAGCGATGCAAAGTGGTGATTAGAAGAGCAAAAGGGCAAAGACTGGAGAGTGGCCTGCTGGACAATTCAGGAGAAGATGACCCAGTGAGGAAATATGGCCTGTTATGCGTGACACACCAGCAGACAGGTATATTAACTTGGGGGATATTTTGAGCTTTTTTGTGCTGTAAATACTCAGAAATTGTTTTGGTGTTTGCTATGCTGGAGCAAATCTCCCCACATCGGGAAAGGTTATTTAGACCACAGGAAGTACACAGTAGGAGTTTTTAGGAGTTTACAGCTGTGAAGGAGATGCTCAATTAAATTTCCCTCCTTCCTACTTAACTTACAATGTAGAATGACTCAGAGGCAGAAGGGATACAGTAGGAATGGACATTATTAGAGATGGCCAGCAACAGCTGACATTCTTCTTGGCTGGGGAGGTTCACAGGTAATGGATTTCCTACAACCAGAAGTCCCTACAGATCCAGATTTGGTACAGCAGTGAGAAGGTGCAGAAGGAAGGGGGAGGATAGTTAGGGTTGTCACATTGAATGTGAGAGTGAGTAATCCCCGCTGATAGCAGAGAAAATCATAAGTGTATTAATTTGGGAGAGGGGTAGGGTGGAGCTACAGCTGTATGTGAGAGAAATGAAAAAACTAAAAAAAAAGTATGGTCTGGACAAAGTGAAGTCAGATGAGGTAGGAAGACAGGAGTAGGCATACTGGTTAGGGATTGTAAGTGAGAAGTGAATCTACATCAAGACAGTGAGGGTAGGTGGGATTGCAGGAATGTCAGAGAAAGAAGGAAGGAAGAAGCATTGTAGTAGTTGTAGTCTATTGTGCCAAGTGAGGACCCATGGGAGGGAGGTGACAGAAGAATATGGGGCTTAGGTACACAGAATTAAACAGAAGGAAAATGTTATATGGGGGAACTGCATTCTAGTCATGGACACTCAAAGTGATAGGTTAAAGAAGTCTAAATTTTATATAAGCTTCAGGCAAGAATTACAAGAAGGGATGGTGAAAACAGATGTTTTAGACATGTTCTAATGGTTAGTGAAAGAAGGAGTGTATGTATTTTCTAGGAATGAGAGGTTTCGGGTAGGTAGGTCAGATAGAAGACGAAAATTATGGTTTGGGTAACAGAATCAGAGATATATCGGTGAGATATATGGTAGGCTCAGTGGTTACAAGGTATGGTGAGAAAGAAGATAAGGGAGAAAGATCAGTTAAAGGATAGGACAGGATAAATGTAGCAGGGATAGTGAGGATACAGATGCAAAGAAGGATAACTAGAAAGGACTAGGAATGAAAGGCTAAAGAAATGGAACATATGTTATGGGGCCTGCAAGATAAAGAGACAGAGATGCAGGACAGGACCTTGGAAGATCTGGATAGTATAGAACTGCAGAAGACAGAGCTGAAGGTGTCTATAGTTTAGATATAGTTTGTAAGCAGAGGGTAAAATAGTGGAGAAGGGGAAAGGAAGTTGCTAAATTACTGCTGTAAAATCTGAAAGATGAAAAAAGAATATCGTTACAGAAAATTGCAGGGGAAATTGAGGGGTGTTTCACTCAGTGAAAAAGGTTAAAGTATTTAAGGGGATTTTATTGAATTGTGTTTGTATGTACATATATATATATATATATATATATATATATATATATATATATATATATATATATATATGGGACAGGTATGGATGAAAATGAGTTTGGTCAATGAAATGGGGAGGAGCTTTGACTGAAGCAGAAGGAAGAACTGATATTGAGAGAGGGGTAAAAGAGTTAGTGGAAGCAATTATATATCTGATGGGAGAGAGGGCAGCTGGATCAGAAGGTTTTACCATAGAGTTTTATCAAAACATTGGCATTCAGTTTAAGGAAAGCTTGGTAGGAATTTTTAATCAAAGAAATGTTAACTAGAAGTTTATATATGAGGTGACCATGACAGTGCTATATAAGGGATAAGGAGGAAGAAGATCTAGATAAGTAAAATCTGATCTGTCTAATACAGATACTAAGATCCATACAAGCATGGAAGGTTTGAACAGTATTTACCAGACGTAACTGGAAAAGAACAGGTAGGGTTTGTGAAAAGCAAAACTATAGCAGACCACTGAAGAACTCTTTATAAATAAAAGGAGATTCAGGAGTTTTATGAATGGACATTTAAAGATTACTTGACAATGGCAGTTTATATTTAAGTTGCTGAATCATGTACAATACATGAACTACAGATTGAGCTGGCACTTCACCTCTGCACCCTGTTCAATCACAGCCTCACCTCAGGCTTTGTCCCTACTGAATTGTTCACTGCTACAGTCATCCCTCTCCACAAAGCAAGAGTGACTACACATCCTGGGAAGTATCGCTTCATTAACCTGACAAGTCTGATATGCAAAGCTATGGAACGCATAGTCATGGGCCTAATAAACAAGGATATAGGGAATCTCCAAACATTGGATCCCACACAGTTTGGTTTTATGAAGAGTAGATCATGCCTGCTCAACTTGGTTGAATTCTTTGAGTCAATCACCAGAGCTGTGGATGAAGGCAAGGTGGTTCATACAGCCTACCTTGATCTGGCCAAGGCCTTTGATACCATTCGCCACTCAGGAATCATAGAAAAACTCACTAAGCTAGGCATCAACCCCTATATCACTAGTTGGGTTGCAAACTGGCTTACAGGTAGAACCAACAGTGTGAAAGTAGCTGACTCCAAGTCAGACTGCCGACCAGCCACGAGTGGAGTCCCACAGGGTTCGGTCCTGGGTCCTCTCCTGTTTTGTATCTACTTCTCTGAAGTCCAGGCCAACATGAAAGGACTCTGGCTGACAAAGTTCTCAGACAATTGCAAGTTGGGAGCTATTATTAACTCCCCAAATGATGTTGACATCCTACAGAAAGGCCTCACTGAGATCAACAACTGGTGTCAGAACCATGGCCTTAAGCTCAATGCCAAAAAATGTGTCATCATCCCTTTTGGGAAAAACACAGTTCCCATGAATTACCACATCAGTGGTAGTCCACTGAACACAGAAGATATTATAAGAGATCTGGGAACACAGGTTGACAGCAACCTCTCCTTTGACCACCACATTGGCACTGTGGTTAGAAAGTTCTTCTATGTGGCACATCTCATTACTAAGGGTTTTGCATCCAGTGAGAAAGAGATCATTGTCTCCCTCTACTCTTCCCTCATTAGGCAAATTATTGAGTACAATGCCCCAATTGGCATGCAACTCACTAAACACCTGCAACAACTGGAGAGGCCGCAGAAGTACCTCACAAAGAGGATCCTAGGCCTTAAACATTTGTCCTATATGGACATACTCAAACAACTCTAACTATTCTCTATCTCATATCACCTACTAAGAGGCGATCTCTGCTTGACTTGCAAAGCCATGTCTAACCCAACTCTGTTAGAAATGCTACATCTAAAGAAATCCCAATCCCTCTGCAACACACGTTCAGCCTCATTACCACAATCAACAGAGCATGCTGGAGGGACAGGTTCATAACCCAGAGACTGCTCATGCTATGGAATAGACTTCCCATACATCTCAAGCAGAGCACCTCACTGGCCATCTTCAAGAGAAATCTTGATGAGTGGATGGGAAATAGAAAATTCACCCTAGGGATCACTCCAGCGGCTTTACTCAACAGAGGCATTGGGAACTAAGGTCGGATGGCACGATGCCAGGGTAATCCTATGGGCTAGGCTTGTAAAGGCTCCAGGGCCATTAGCCTAGTACACACCTATGAACCTATGTAATGGGGGAAGTAAATGGCTAAATGGAGTGAAAGTATTATATAGTAAGCCATGGGCTGGACTTTTAAAAAATGAGGGTAGATCTGAGAGAATTGTGTTACAGACAGGCACAAAGCAATAAAGCCCACTATCTGCAAGCTTCTGCTGAATATTGAGAATTTGATCCAAAGAGTATGGGGGGAGTAGAAGAATAAAGGGATGTTAAGGTGGTTGGAACTATGTGTTGTTTTGCAGATGACTATTAGATAATATGGAAAAGCAACTGTTTGGAATTTTGGTTCCTTTTAGTAGATCTGAGAAGAAGTGTTGAGGATGCAATTCCATCCTCAGAAGGCAGTAATGGTAAGCAGAGGAAGAGGAAAGACAGAGCAAATAAAGTTGCCCAGCTCAAAATTAGAATTTAAGTATCATGGGGTGAAGACATATGGAACTTTAGAAAGGGTAAGAGAAATAAACTGATTGCATGGTAGATAGATGGACATGTAGGAGGTCTTCCTTAAGAGCAGTTTGGAGTAGAGAATTGTATAATGTTTTGTAAAAACAAATTACAAAAGAGATTTTGCAAAAGGAAATATGTTACATTAGAATAGGAGACAAAATACAAAGACTCATGGGAGGGAATAGGAGATGTCTTACTTTAGCAACTTTCTGTGTGTATAAGAGTAATATTTAAAATATGTCAACTTTTGGGCATTTATCCACCCATTTTGTTAGGTTTTGTCCAGATTTCTTGCACTAAGACATTAAGACGTATGAAGTGGAGGCATGTGGTCCATCTGGGGATGTGCACTGGAGGATACTGCATTGAGAATACAGAGGATCAGTTAGTCTGAAATTGATGGTCTCATAATAACTGCTGAAGATGGAGACACAGAACAATTTCCTCAGTGGTGGAGTTGTAGAGATGAGCAGAAAATATAGGAAAAAGCCCTGAATATCTGTAAAAAAGTTTACAGAAAAGTGGGAGAAATTTTTGGGTCTTTTGCTCATTTGGCAGGGAAACAAAATGAAGGCTATTGAAACAAGATAAAAGAATGGATATTTTATTGGCAAGGATAGGTATATAAAAGGAAGGATAGTGCAAAAGTGAAAAGAAAGTAGGATAGAACCCTGTGGGCATCATAAAATATCAAATCAAATGGATAGTATAGATGGGTTTCTTAAAGATGAAGGATTTGAGGGAAACAGCAAAGATTGCTGAGGATTCGAACAGCAAAAGGAAAATGAAATTAAAAGAGTCACAACTTAATAATAACAATGGCATAAAACAGGCATAACACAACTACCGGGGGTGAAAAAGGGAAGGCATAAAACAGGCGTAACACAACTACTGGGGGTGAAAAAGGGAAGGCATAAAACAGGCATAACATAACTACCGGGGGTGAAAAAGGGAAGGCATAAAACAGGCATAACACAACTACCAGGGGTGAAAAAGGGAAAGCATAGAAACAGGCGTAACACAACTACCAGGGGTGAAAAAGGGAAGGCATAGAAACAGGCATAACACAACTACTTGGGGTGAAAAAGGGAAGGCATAGAAACAAGCATAATGCAACTACTGGGGGTAAAACGGAAAGGCACAGAAATAGGCATAACACAACTACTGGGGGTAAAACGGGAAAGCATAGAAACAAACATAACGCAACTACTGGGGGTGAAACAGAAGGCATAGAAACAGGCATAACACAACTACTGGGGGTGAAAAAGGGAAGGCTTAGAAACAGGCATAACATAACTACTGGGGGTAAAACGGGAAAGCATAGAAACAGGCATAACGCAACTACTGGGGGTGAAACAGGGAAGGCATAGAAACAGGCATAACACAACTACTGGGGGTTAAACGGGAAAGCATAGAAACAAGCATAACGCAACTACTGGGGGTAAAACGGGAAAGCATAGAAACAGGCATAACACAACTACTAGGGGTGAAACAGGAAAGCATAGAAACAGGCATAACACAACTACTGGGGGTGAAAAAGGGAAGGCATAGAAACAGGCATAACACAACTACTGGGGGTAAAACAGGAAAGCATAGAAACAGGCATAACACAACTACTGAGGGTGAAAAAGGGAAGGCATAGAAACAGGCATAACACAACTACTGGGGTGAAAAAGGGAAGGCATAGAAACAGGCATAACACAACTACTAGGGGTGAAAAAGGGAAGGCATAGAAACAGGCATAACACAACTACTGGGGGTGAAAAAGGGAAGGCATAGAAACAGGCATAACACAACTACTGAGGGTGAAAAAGGGAAGGCATAGAAACAGGCATAACACAACTACTGGGGGTGAAAAAGGGAAGGCATAGAAACAGGCATAACACAACTACTAGGGGTGAAAAAGGGAAGCATAGAAACAGGCATAACACAACTACTGGGGGTGAAAAAGGGAAGGCATAGAAACAGGCATAACACAACTACTGGGGGTGAAAAAGGGAAGGCATAGAAACAGGCATAACACAACTACTGGGGGTAAAACAGGAAAGCATAGAAACAGGCATAACATAGAAACAGGCATAACACAACTACTGGGGTGAAAAAGGAAGGCCTAGAAACAGGCATAACACCACTACTAGGGGTAAAACAGGAAAGCATAGAAACGGGCATAACACAACTACTGGGGGTGAAAAAGGGAAGGCATAGAAACAGGCATAACACAACTACTAGGGGTAAAACAGGAAAGCATAGAAACAGGCATAACACAACTACTGGGGGTGAAAAAGGGAAGGCATAGAAACAGGCATAACACAACTACTGGGGTGAAAAGGGAGGCATAGAAACAGGCATAACACAACTACTGGGGTGAAAAGGAAGGCATAGAAACAGGCATAACACAACTACTAGGGGTGAAAAAGGGAAGGCATAGAAACAGGCATAACACAACTACTGGGGATGAAAAAGGGAAGGCATAGAAACAGGCATAACACAACTACTGGGGGTAAAACAGGAAAGCATAGAAACAGGCATAACACAACTACTGGGGGTGAAAAAGGGAAGGCATAGAAACAGGCATAACACAACTACTGGGGGTAAAACAGTAAAGCATAGAAACAGGCATAACGCAACTACTGGGGGTGAAAAAGGGAAGGCATAGAAACAGGCATAACACAACTACTGGGGGTGAAACGGAAGGCATAGAAACAGGCATAACACAACTACTGGGGGTGAAAAAGGGAAGGCATAGAAACAGGCATAACACAACTACTGGGGGTAAAACAGGAAAGCATAGAAACAGGCATAACACAACTACTAGGGGTGAAAAAGGGAAGGCATAGAAACAGGCATAACACAACTACTGGGGGTAAAACAGGAAAGCATAGAAACAGGCATAACACAACTACTAGGGGTGAAACAGGAAAGCATAGAAACAGGCATAACACAACTACTGGGGGTAAAACAGGAAAGCATAGAAACAGGCATAAAGCAACTACTGGGGGTGAAAAAGGGAAGGCATAGAAACAGGCATAACACAACTACTAGGGGTGAAAAAGGGAAGGCATAGAAACAGGCATAACACAACTACTGGGGGTAAAACAGGAAAGCATAGAAACAGGCATAACACAACTACTGAGGGTGAAAAAGGGAAGGCATAGAAACAGGCATAACACAACTACTGGGGTGAAAAAGGGAAGGCATAGAAACAGGCATAACACAACTACTGGGGGTGAAAAAGGGAAGGCATAGAAACAGGCATAACACAACTACTGGGGGTAAAACAGTAAAGCATAGAAACAGGCATAACGCAACTACTGGGGGTGAAAAAGGGAAGGCATAGAAACAGGCATAACACAACTACTGGGGGTGAAAAAGGGAAGGCATAGAAACAGGCATAACACAACTACTGGGGGTGAAAAAGGGAAGGCATAGAAACAGGCATAACACAACTACTGGGGGTAAAACAGTAAAGCACAGAAATAGGCATAACGCAACCACTGGGGGTGAAAAAGGGAAGGCATAGAAACAGGCATAACACAACTACTGAGGGTGAAAAAGGGAAGGCATAGAAACAGGCATAACACAACTACTGGGGGTAAAACAGTAAAGCACAGAAATAGGCATAACGCAACCACTGGGGGTGAAAAAGGGAAGGCATAGAAACAGGCATAACACAACTACTAGGGGTGAAAAAGGGAAGGCATAGAAACAGGCATAACACAACTACTGGGGGTAAAACAGGAAAGCACAGAAATAGGCATAACGCAGCCACTGGGGGTGAAAAAGGGAAGGGAAGAGACACAAGTGGAGCTTACAGCAGTAGTGGGTGACAAGATATGGAGGAAGAGGATAGTAATAGGAATTCCTTTTTTATTTGTTTCTAATGGGTTAATGGGGAATTTTAAAATGTATAAATATACAGTCTAAAACTGCTACGAAATGTGAAATATGTAAATGTGTGTCATTGTTGATTTGGAGGAACATGCATTAAAAATTTATAAAAGAGGAAAAAAGCTTAAATACAGAAACATATTTGATGTCCTACAAGGTGCAAGGCTGGTTCTAGATCCTACTTGATGAAGCCCAGTATTTGACCTGGTGTTGTCATCTAGGCCTTAGTAAGTGAGGAACATAGATTTGGAAATAAACAGATGTTAACGTCCAGATAGTCACCAAACAATGTCGCCCAATAAACAGCTTTTTACATCCAGATAGTCACCAAACAACATACCCATCAACACCTTCAGGAAGTGAGCCAGCCAAAGCAGGTGACTCTACACTTTAGATGGGTCCTTTCTGGGAAAATGGGCAGGATTTCAGAGAAGTTTCAGCTAAAACACATGATGGCTGCATGAAAGCACAATTATAATGGTGCAAAAATACATTGTGTGAAATTAATGAACAAACCTAAAAGAAAATAGAAACTGCATTTCTGTCACAAGCGTTTACTAGGTATGCAGTCCAGGAGCCCATTGATGAACCTAACAATATTTTCAAATGCACCCAAAGTGCTGGTTATATGATTTTCTCAGATTCACAAAACAGACATATGGAGGCTGAGGAAATCAAGCCTGGGACTACAGGAAGCAGTTTGTTAATAGTTCGCAGTGTTATTCCTCTGCACCAGGCTCTAGAGGATGGCTCTGTGTAAGTCATGGAAGAATGTAAATTTAGGAACAGAAGTGAAAATGTTATTTACTTAACACTGGATTACTGGGACAGACCCCATTTTCAGCAGAAGCCCAAGGAGAAGCACATATTTGGTATTTAGGAGGAAACCCGAACACCCAGAGGAAACCCACGCAAATGCAGGGAGAACATGCACACTCCACACAGAAGGCACCCCAGCCAAGAACTGAACTGAAGAACCTCTTGCTGTGAAGTAACAACATTAACTGCTGCACCACCCTAATTCTGAAGAAAGGTGACAGGGGCCTATACCATTTAAAAATGAAAAAGAGTACTAGGTTGGCATGTAAAACAAAGGCACAAGCAATGGAAATGATGCAGCATGGGTCAGAATGGTACTAAAACATGCAGTTAAAAAGAGAGGCAATTGAGAAAAGAGTTGAAAGTATGGGCTCTGAAAGTAAAACTAAATAAAATGAAAGGGAGTGCATAAAATGGCAAATATCTGACTGGTAAATTAATAGTTTTGCTTAGTATACACAGATGTAAATAAGAGAAATGTGCCCAAGACAACCAGCAGGCATAATTGTTCCATTTCTTTCATAAAGGATATGAAAAACTGAAGGTACACATGGCAGTAAGGCTGGATGATGTACATAACAGAAATTAATTTAATACTATCTGTATCTGCTGTCTGCATTTATACTGTCTTCACATCACCAGCAGTTGTCTCTGTGCATGGCACTGTTACACATTCTGTTTTGCACCAACACAGAATGTATTATGCAGTAATACAGAATGGCAATTGTATGTTAAGTCTGTAGTTGCCCATTTGGCCCATATCACTGTTGAAAATGGTCAGAGGATCAGTCCACCAACCTGGTCAGCAGAGTTAACACAAAAATTAAAATAAATAAACAAATATGCAGGTAACAAGTAACCAGTATTTTTTTTTTTAGCCAGCATATGTCAGGAGTGTGAATCCCTTTAATAAGAGTAGGGGACAAACAGGATCAAATTAATGACCTGGAATATCTGAAAAACTCTTCAGCAAATGAACAAAGGCAACATGGATTTGGAAGCCCTTTGCTTTGACGAGTTTGATTTATTTTAGTTTTAGTACATTTTTTTTAACTATGGGCTCTGTGAACCTCATTGCCTTTCCTTTCTGAGTGGTAGAACACTGCATTTTTTAAATGTTCCTTACTGTTTTGCAGCAATAAATAAGGATGATGTCTCCTCACTCTTTGCCTTCAGGAACTTTGCCTCCTCCAAAAATGTGTTAAATATCACTATTTTGTAGGAATTATCAGTTTCTCAATCAATTTTTGAAAAAGTCTAGAGTGAATCCCATCTAGCAGCATGGTAGCTCAGTGGCAAGGTTTTTTTGCCCTTAGAGCTCTAGGGTCCAAAGTTCAATCCTGACTTCAGGTCACTATCTAAGGTTTGAATATTCTCCCTGTCTCTGCATGGGCTTACTCTTGGTAATATGGATATAGTAGTTACCCTTTTTCTTGCAGCCCAACGTGTGGCTGAAAATGGACTAGAGACTAACCAGCTCAGTCAGTTAAATTATATATAAATAAATAAAATGAACCCCATTATCTTAGTCACTTCTACAGCTGAATTTCATTTTTGTGCTCTGTGGATAATATGATCAGAATTATTTACTAGTTATACCACCTACATGTAAAGAGTTTCAGTTCAGGAGATGTGCTGTTAAACTTTGATAGTTTTATAAGGTATGCAGTGTATTGATGGGTCAACAAGGTCCCCTAGCACAAATCATTAACTAGGATAAATACAATAGAATGAAGAAAAAAATGATCCAGGCACCACTAGGTTTACACTCCTTTGTTATAAAACTGAGAATTAAGCGCTTTCGTCTCTGCCACTGGAGACTTCATCAGAATAATGAAGTTAACAATAAAATGCATTTTATATAACCATTTCAAATATTATTGACAACTTCCTTAGCCTATCCAAATACTAATTGCAATTCTTATTTACATTTTGGGAGTAGTCACCCCATAGTACAGAAATACTGTAAGTGGGCAAGCCATAAGATTGGCTAGGATGACATCCCATAAAGAAGATGTACTAGAAGAACTTGAGAAAATTAGTGAGATGTTCCAAGAATTGGTTGACAGAAATAACAAGAGAAGTATATATAAAATGGGGTACCATTTATAAACCCTTAATAGGTGTGGGGTTAGAAAAAGATAGTAATACATCACATGTCATTAAAGATCAATATAAAAAGGCATGTATAATTGAACATAACCATTTGACACGTAAAATTAAAAAAGCCCTTCAAAAAAATTGGAATATCTTCAGGGTGAACAATGAGGTGTTAGAAAAGGTGAGGGAAGGTCCGAGATTTATTAACAAGACAGGAGCAAATTTTAAAAGATTATTGGTACATAAAATACAGCTCAGGGTAGAATCTGATTGTGGAACTAAACCATGTGGTGCTTGCCATTAATGTCCTTATATAAACAAGAAAGTTAGAATAATATTGAATAATAGACTGAAAAGTGAGATAAAATTCAAAAAGGGAAATCGTGCCACCAGTAGAGTGGTGTATTTAGCTACTTGTTCCACATGTTTCACATTCTATGTAGGCAAGACCGAGCGTCCCATCAAAAGTAGAATATATGAACATAAAAATGATATAAAAAATAAAAAACAAAATAATGCTTTGTTTAAGCATTCTCAGAACAGTTTGAACTTTAAAAAGTTTGTGTTTGGTATTTTGGAAAATATAAAACTTGAACAGCAGGGTAGTGACTGGAGAAATTTGCTAAGAAAAAAGGAAACGGAGTGGCAATTTAGGCTGGCAGCTATGCCCCCCCCCCGGGTCTCAATGATGCTATATCCATTATTGCTATGCTACATGAAAAAGCTAATAGACTTTGACTGTTTTATGTTTAAAGTCTGTATATTGTTTTGATATTATATGAATATCAAAAATATACAAAAAAACTTTTTATGAGAATATTTTTTAGAAAAAGTTTAAAATAATACTGTTAGAATATTATTGTATGGTGACTTTAAAGGGGTGGAGTTTTTACCATTCATTGTGAAGCTGCATGTTTGTGACAATTAGTGTTTGGATAGGCTAAGGAAGTTGTCAATTATATCTGAAATGGTTATATAAAATGCATTTTATTGCTAACTTCATTATTCTGATGAAGTCTTCACTGGCAGAGATGAAAGCGCTTAATTCTCAGTTTTATAATAAAGGAGTGTGAACCTTGTGGTGCCTGGATCGTTTTTTCTTCATTCTATTGTCATTTTTGGTGCTTTTGGTTTAGGGTAAATACACCCATCCAAGATTCCATCTCAAAAGCTAGCAGACAGAGAAATATCACACACATCGGCTGCTAGATTGAAAAACTGTATTACTCTTCTTCTGTTTGGTAGAAAACAGCTTTGAAAACACAAACTCTGAACAATTACCATCTCCAAAACTTAAACCCTAAACAGTTACTTTTGTATAAAGCACAGATCCTCAGTATCCAAATAATGAGATAATACTGTGTGAAAGATGACTCTACTGCTCGCCAACCCAGCTGCCTGATACATGTTTTCTTGCTTTCTGTAACCCAGTCAAAAAAGTTGCAGCACTTCGCATCCTATATAGGTAGCAATAACAAGCCTTGACAATTATGTTAAAAACTGTCTTGGCTCTGTGGTGAAAAGGAAAAAGCCCTGACTATGACCCAGACGAGGTGGGTTGATTAACTGCTTAGCACCTGGAAGCACTGGGGCAGAAAGGTAGGTCCATCTGGCTGAGGGGCAGTGCAACTCACTATACCATGCCCCCCAATAAATGTTAGGGGACTGCATTTAACAGCTATTGGGATGGTGTATCTCATGCTATACTTGAATCAAGAGACACTCTTAGGTACACATGGAGGGACATGTGGCCTTTCCTTAGCAGAAGGAGACACCAAACCAGCTAATCCAGGGAGGGTGGGGAACTATCACGTGACTTAAGACCTGTAGCTTCTGACTCTCACCTAGGAAAAGGAATGGATGGACTAATTGGCTCTTACACCTGCTGAGGAACAAATGGTCTGTCTCCAGCCCCAGAGGGTAGCAGTGGTGGGCTAGTGGATGAAGGAGGGTGTAAAAACTCTGTGCTAAATCTCATTTTCATTTACAATGGAACTAATTATGAGATTACTTAACTCAGCTACCAGTACTTCCCTTATCCAACCATACTTGATATAGTGAACATTCCATGTTTTATTACATGTCATAACACAATGACTCCAGGTTTCTAATGTACTGAATACTGCCTAAAGGTGCACAGGCTAATTATCTAAGTGCTTCAGATGTAGTTTTATTTAATAATCAGTGAATACCAAGTTTAAACTGTCATGTTAGTCCACTTCCTAAATTTATTCCTTTTTTCTTCAACATTTGTTGCTACTTTCACTATACTATAATCTATGACCACTTGGTATAACCTACCTACACTGTCAGCCCACTCCAGTGTATCTGGTCAGGATGTTAATGTTATATTTCTGTAATAAGTATAAGAAATCAATCCCCTGCTCTGCTGCTCTAGAGATTCTTAATTAATGGTTGTTAAACCATTGTGTTTGTTCTTGTAGGAGTCAGCGTGCATAATGGATATAAATAAATGGATGAATTGATAATGACCAGTGTACTTAAGTTTCATTATTCATTATAGTCCCATTAACTTTGTATTCATTCATTTCAAAGCATCTGATGTTTTGTCAGCTGATAAACTTCTAATAGTAACATGTTACTATTTTAAACATTTTTACAATCCATAAGATCTTAGGTGCAACTCTCAATTTCAGCCTGGAATATCTTCTGTTAATCAAATATTCCACATATATTTCACATCCTGCCAACTATCAATATATAGCATGGGGAAAAAGACACACTTAAAACTTCTACAGTAGAAGTGCCATGTCCACTTTGTGATGTTCTTAAACAGCTTTACTTATGAGGAGGGAATGTAGCATTTGTTTGACCGTCAATGAATCCATGGCTCAGTTTGGTTTGATAAAAGCAGCATACCCCTTTTAGGATAGTAGTAAAAGTGTATGCTGCAAGGAGGGTGACCTGAAGTATAACATCAGAATTACAGAAACTACGGAGAATGCACGTGGTACTTCCGTATGCATGCAGACACTCTTAGCCATATTTTGAATGACTTACTTTAGATTAAATGTTTTATGCTGCTTGACTCTGATTAAGCCCAACAGGATTATGGCTGAAAGTGCTTAGTCTGTTATGGGAACAAAGCTGTGTGCTCTCTGGCAAGCCATGGATTTTTATTTTGACCTGAAGTATAGTTTACCTGATGTGCCATATCCTAGCTAACAAACTTAGTGCAATTTTACTCCACCCATAGTTATAGCTATCCCATAGGTTCCACAATCCCAGCTACCCCCTTTAATCACTATGGAACAAGTTCTTCCAGCCCTTTCAAAAACTAAGAATACTTCATCCATAGGCCCTGATGAAGTATGCTTGATTATTAGTATAAAATATGGTCTTTCTGAACACCTACTTAAACTCTTTAATTTAAGCCTGTCCACATTCCTGAAGCCTGGAAAATGGTTAGTAGTGTCACTAGCCTCATATGTAAAGCTATGGAGTAAATTAACTCAGGATTTCATTAAACTAAACATTGAAAATCTCTCAGCCCTGGGCCACCATCAAGTTGGCTTTATCAAAGGAAAGTCCTGCCTCTTTAACCTCATTAATTTTTTTGATAAAGTAACTGGAGCAGTGGATAGTGATTATGAAGTGTATATCTAGACGTGGCCAAGGCCTTGGACACTATTCCTCTTGCAAGCATTATCAATAGACTTGTAAATCTGAATATAAATCCTTATATTGTGTGATAGATAGCTACCTGGTTGTCTGACAGAACCCATGTGGTTAGATTTGCCACTTCTGAAAGCAAAACACTCACCAGTGTTGTAGCATAGGGCTCATTTCTGGGCTCTTTTCTATTTGACATATATTTCTCAGAACCTTTAGGCCAGCACTTCTGACCTTTGGTTAATTAAGTTTGCAGAGGACTGTAATTTGGGTGTTTTTATCCTATCTTCAGCTGACTCACAATTACTACAAAACAGCTTAGACCATGTTAAAAATTGGTGCAAGGACAATGGTCTCAAATTAAATATAAAACATGTAGTATAGTTCATTTTGCTAAACAAATAGTTTCACTTTCCAGTTTGGAGATGCACCCCTCCAATGGATCCTCAACATTGTTGATAATTCCTTATCATTTGACCATAATGTCTCCACAATAGTTCAGAAAGCCTTTTATCTGTCCCATCTAATTTCCAAAGGCATCTCCTTTGATTCAAAGAAGTCTTAATTCTCTTTTACTCATATCTTATCAGACCCATTATTGAATACAATGCACCTTTTGGTGGGTCTACTTTAAAACACAGACACGCAAAACACCGATGACGAGAACACCGAGAACGGAAGATCGACAACTGAGATGACCGACAGTTTAAAATCCCGATGCTGAGAACACCAACATGTTAAGGTAAGTGTGCAATAGTGACAGACTTTAGGGTTAGGGGCGGGTTAAGTGAGTTAGGGTTAGGGTGTGGGTAAGGTAAGTGTGCGATAGTGACATACTTTAGGGTTAGGGGCGGGTTAAGTGAGTTAGGGTTAGGGTGCAGGTTAGGTGAGTGTGCGATAGTGACGGACCTTAGGGTTAGGGTTTGGGTTAAGGTTAGTGCATAGATATTTGTCTATGTAAGGTTTAGTGTAGGTTTGTAAGGTTTTTGTTGTGCTTGTGTTGTATGTGTGTTTTTCGGAAAAGGTATTTGTTTTGTTTTGTTGATTGTCGGGATTGTGGTTTGTCGGGCATGTGAAGTTTCATGCTTTTAAACTGTCGGTCATCTCAGTTGTCGATCTTCCGGTCTCGGTGTACTTGTCGTCGGTGTTTTGCATGTCGGTGTTTTAAAGTAGACCCCCTTTTGGCACATGTTTATCTAAACATATCACACAACTTGAGAGAGCAGAGAGATTCATAACTAAAAAGATCAATGGCCTCAAAAATTTAGTTATCAGAAGAAATGGGCAGCCCTTTTCTCTTTACTCAGTTTTTTACAGACTCATCCATTGAGATTTATGTTTAGCTTTCGTACAGTGAAAGATTCAACCATATTTGATCTTCTATACCTTCGCACAACTAATGGTACATCAAATACTCAGTTAAAGGAGGTAAACCTTCATTGGCAGTTAAATGACACACGTTGAAGTGAGAGATCCATATCCCAACATATCTCTCACCTGTGGAACAAATTCCCCCTGCGTGTGAAGCAACGCAGCACCCTTGCTACCTTAAAGGGAAACCTAGATAATTTGATGAGCAGCCTCAGATTCTCTCCCGGTCTATCCTGTCTTGCCCTCCTTGAGGCTAGACGGAAATTTTGACTAGGGTTATTTGTCTAGGCTTAAATGGTCTGCAGACCGATTGCCTAGTACTTATCTATGTATCTATGTTCTGATCCCACACAGCCTCAGACTTTCAAAGAATAGGATCTCTCTCTCTCTCTCTCTCTCTCTCTGTCTTACACATTCCTTCTGGCAATTATGTTCTTAATCACTTCTTTGATCATTACGGTTTGTAGAATAACATGTAATACAAAAACTGATTTATGGACACTGTCATATCTTTACAGGAAGTCCATATGCAATGAAAACAAATCAACTACCTAGGAAAACATTCTAGTCAGGCTTTTAATTTATGTATCTGCATATAAAATTATGTAGCATGTCAATCAAAATGGTAAGGTGCAGTATTTACATGACAAAAGGAAACACTGGTAAGTCAGTTCACATTACTAAATGGGAGATGGCACCTCTTATATAACCAAATACTGTATTAACAGGGGAAAATGCTGTTGCATTACACAGAACAGCAATGAACCATCAAGCCTTCAATCATACCTGTAATTATGACAGACAATTATAATATGTTAAAATTTGCACTTAAGATCACACTTCATTTCACAATGCAGTATTTCTGTACACTTGAAGCTCACATTGTCCTTTAATTCTGATTATAAACTAAATGACAGCAGCTAGAGTTCATGGATTCTGCAAGTTACATTTCTAAAGTTATAAAATGCATATTTTATTTAGCTAATATCTTAGTTCTCCCTATGACACACAGCATCTGGAACTGACTAGTTATGCCTCTTCCCCTCAGTCTTCTAGCCTCACTTTTCATCTTTCTCATCAGGAAAACATTCCAATTATCCCATCATCCGTTATTACCTCCTGGTCAAAAAGAAAAAGAAAAACCACAAGCATTTTTAATTTTGTATTAGTTTTGCTCTGTCATCGTTATGACAATCGTGCTGAATCCAGTGATGCTTCTCCCAACTTCCTCAGGGCAAAGTAAGTTTATCTAGATAAGAGCTGCCTACTGAGGTAGACTGTCCAGATGGATACATTTAACAAATGCTGGCCGGAGGGAAGATAAGGCTGGCCCCAGTCTGGCTTCATCCTCAGGGCCTGTTGGGACTTTGGATATATGTATCTAATTTCTATTCTGCTAACTGGAGGAGGGTGCTGTAGCATGCTTGTAATGCTGACCTAGCAATTTCATGCTGCTGTGCACCAGCAGTATGCAACTAGAGTGGTGTGCACTTCTTCCTAATTTTATACTCCCGGTTCCTAGGCACTTATGACTGGACCCTTCTAGCCCTATCTGTTGCACTTATTCACCCCATCCCACCCCCACACCACTCCAACTTAAAGTTTTTGACATTTTTATACTTAAATTAAGTTGCAGTTTCTCTGACATTGCTTTAATTTTGCTAAATCCTTTTAATTATCTATTGTGACCAGTATAGTATATCTGTCCATCTGCAGATAGTTGTGATATCTTCATACAAATACTAATTTCCTTATAGACCCTTGGTAAAGTCAAACAACATTACAGAGTATGTGACCAATGACTGAATTGTGTAGTCTCACTAAAAAGCTCCTTTCTTTGGGATTTCAACGTGTCACTTTGTCCATGTAATGCTTTGCCCTTGTTACCATCCTGAGACTTTCTCAAAAGCTGTGCAGTTTGATCACCAACCTTTTATATGGAATTACATCAAATAACTTGTTAGAAGTTAGTAAGTCATGCCTACAAACTGCACCCACTTGATTATACCAGTCTCCCAGTCAATATCCTCTCTCATCTTTATATTATTTCCTAGTATGAATCCACTTGACCCTTCATTCAATGTTATATTGATGACCCACAATTCTTTACTTCAGATATAATTCTATATAATTCTATGACATGAATTTTTTCCTACTGTGGATTTTAGACTGAAAGAAGGTTGGTGGACTACTTCAGATCTTTTACATTTTAAGATCCCTAACACAGTGTCATAATATGTTTAGAAGGGTACTTAACAGTGACTGTGATCCTTTTATTATTTGTCTATGAAACTAGGATAAAACCATACCTCACAGAGTCCTGATGGTCTTTGCCCAGCTTCAGATTACCACTGAGAAAGAGCTTGGACATAACCTGCTACCCAGGCAATTTAATTATAGTGACAATTTGTAAACTTTGTTTGTCAGTACTGAGCAGAATATTTCATTTAACAGTCTTGGCTTACCTTGACGTGCTTAAACTCTTATAGATTAATTTGATATTTGCTGCAAATAGTTAGGATGAGGTGTTATTACTCTCTCTACTCACTGTAGTGATGCATTAGAGTTTATTTAGCAATTGCATTTTTTTGACTGGATTGATGGTCTGGTCCTTGGACCATTTTCAGCCATAACATGGAACAAATATATAGTTATCAGTTTAACAGTCAATTACCATTCTGTGCTAATGTACAATACACAGTGTATAACAGTGATGTATACTGGTAATTAATACTGCTATGAATACAGTACAAATAGAGTGAGCAAAGATAGGAAGCATTCAACAGATGCCTCTAACAAGCACCTCACAGAGTCAAGAAACTCACAATATGAATAGAGTAGACTTAGCAGTCATGGGCATTATACAGTGCATGACACTTAACTAGACCTGTCTAGAATGAAGAGTGCAACAGCTACTGCCAGAGATTGTTATGTATATATACATACCATGCATATATACAGTTCAATATACCTATATAGTTATCATATAAACATATTGTACAATTAATTTGGTAGATGTAGAAGCAAGGTGCTCTGTGTCAATTTAAATTACTGGCTTGATATCCCCTTAGTCAGTGGCAAAGCACTGATGTACTTCTTAAGAAAATTAAGTACCTCTGTTTTGAATGTATTAAATTCCTGTTGTCTCTGTGTTTTGTGGTGGGGAGATCCAAGCAGCAGGTACAAGCTTTGTGAAGGTTGTTTCATCTATTACTTTTCTGAACTGTGGTCTATACTGGGGGATTGCATTATCTGTGGGTGAGCATAAGGAATAGCTTGTATGTCTGAGATGTAGTTTATGCACCAAGGGTGGACAGTAGGAGAAGTTGAACAGTTTTTGAGTGAGACAGTTAAGTAGGAGGCATTGCCCTGGCAGGTACTAGTAGCCAATTACCTCTTTGAGTAATAGTGATGTGATATGGGACTGACAAGCCTTATGAATCTACAGATCTTGTTTGTTATTGTAAGAATACAGCTGCTCATGCAAATAATCTTAAGGTCTGAAGTAGAACACTGCTTCATCAGTTGTAATGCTAGTAATTTTGTGGATTCCAGTGATAGTAAGGCAGAATATTCATATGCTAATATTTGTTGCTTGAATACACTGTCAAAGATATTTTGCACATGTTGAAAAGGTGAGCTGCTATGCCTAGGTAATGCTGATCTATAGTGCTAGGTAGTTTTGTGTCTTGATGGTCATGGATGTGTAATATGGGGTTGGATTTCAGTTCCTCATGTATGCCAAACAGCACTGTAGTTGTCTCAAATACTGTTTTAAATTCTCACTCACGACTAATGGGTAGGTAAGAATGAAAGGTTATTTTCATGCTGGAAGAATGATCACTCTTTACTTGAGACAGAGTAACCATAAAATAAGAATATAAGTAAGGGGGTTACCTTCTGTAAAAGTGCTTATTTTAAACATTGGCATTCCCTTTGAGCTTATATCTGCTGAAATGGGTGATCTGTGGAGGGGATGCAATCCCTCCAAAGATTCCCAAGCCAAATATACCTCACTAAGCAACCTAACCAAACAATCCATCCACAGACAGTAAAATAACCACTACTGAAGCAAACAAATCTCACATTTAGCCAAACCTAAAAGATTCTGGAGAGAAATGAACCTGTTGTCAAGTTGAAAAAGACAACACAGCTCCACTCCCCTGAAACCCTCTAACATCACCGCATACAAACTCTCCTGAATTGACTTCCACAATGAGTTCATCAACCTGTCACACATCAACAACACAAACCCACCACACTCACACCTACTCTCCCCCCTTTGTATTCCACTATTCCACTACAAAAAGATGAGAACCTAAGAAACTGAAACATAAGCAGACCAAATGCAACAAATACTTACTCCCCCAGGCTTAGATAACCTAGCCCTTGGTTCATTCATCGTTGTAAGGAGTTCATCTCCCACCTTCTCACTCACATGTACAACCTCTGCTTAACTAATAACATTATGACTCAGATATGGAAAACAGCAATAGTCACTCTTATTCCAAAACTACAAAAGCCAACTACTGCTTTGCAATTCTGTCCTATCACAATACTTCCCACTTTAGATAAAATACTAGAAAAAATTATCTACAACCCAATTACTGCTTATTTAAATCAATGCAATCATCTATCCGGGAAGCAATGTGCATTTTGGTCTGGATGCAGCAACATAACAGCTCTCTACTAACTGTCAGATGACATCCTATCGAATATGAACAAAGACAACCTGTTAGGAGATGTCTTTACTGACCTCACAAAAGCCTTTAATCTAATTGACAATAACTTACTATTTGACAGATTGAAATAGGCATTAGTGACAATGCAAAACCTTGGTTTGTTGACTTCCTTACAAGTAGATTCTTCACCACCACTGAAACAGCTCTTTTTATGAAAGACATCTCCCAGGGTTCCACCTTAACACCTTTGAGCTTTTCCATATTTATCAACAAACTCCTATCTGATCATCCTCAGATACCTATAATTCTTTATGCAGATGACATAATCATCTACAGGTCAAACAAATCCCACTCTATTATACAAACTCACTTGCAAAATGACCTCCAAACCCTCAACCAAAGGTTAAAAGTCCAGAAACAATCCCTCAATAAAAAAAGCAATGCTATTTGGAAGCAACCAAAATTAGCCAAAGCACTCAGCTTCCTTAACATTAAAGATGTTAATGATACCACCAAAGAAACTACCACATCCATCAAATACCTTGGCATTTGGCTAGACTAATCTCTAAGGTTTCAACTATACATTCAAAATACACGTAGAAAGATCAACGCACTAATGTTCTGGGCTAACAAGCTATTACCTCTTCTGTCCAAGCCAGCCAATGATGCCATATGCAAAGGAATATTCTTATCTACCATACTACCCATAATATCTGTAGCCTCAAAGAAAAATGCCACCATCTCACACACCATCTCCAATAAAATCTGCCAGTTCATTACTAACCCCCCCAAGTAATGAACACCGCTGCCTGTCACCAGAGCTAAATGGCTCTCAGTGCATTTGAGAACCAATCTCCTACTATGACTACTAATTTAAAAAGCCCTTTCTCATGAGACATTATCCCCTCTGTCTCAAACTTTTCACCACATATAATCTCGGGGGGGGGGTGTATCTCGATCCCAGCCCGACCTTCTAAGTCTGAAAACTAAACGTTATTGCACTGACTGCATTCTCCATTCTAGCACCTAAACTATGGAACTCCAGTCTTCTCTCAATTCAAGACATCTAAAAGTACTCAGACTTCAGACCACAGCTGAAGGAAGACCTCTTCACTCAGACAAAATGAAGCCGCACTCACTCAGGTCACGTTACATAAACCCTTCTGCTCTCTAACACCCTGTTATCCCTACTTCACCCTTCCTTAACTCATCTAGTCTGTGTCATCTCCCTATAGTAGCCCTTCCTGCAACTCTCACTTGCCTCTTCTAATGTCTTTATACCTCTCTAATGATATGCTTCTATCCCTGTAGCATAGGACATCTTGGTCATTATGGCTACATGTTATCTGTAAAGCTCTGCTAGAAATAATTCCATATTTCCATCCATGTTTTGACATTGAAAACTGCTTTTTGAACTAACTGTCATAGCATATTCTTGCATCTGCAAATAGGTTCATAGGTTCATAGGTAGGTACTAGGCTATCTGCCTGAAGGCATTTATAAGCCTAGCCAGAATGTGTTGGCTTTCGCCGCCCCCTTAGATTAGTTCCCTGTTCCTCTGTCCAGCAGAGCCACTGAAGTGATCCCCGGGGTAAACCTTCTGTTTCCCATCCACTCGTCAAGGTTTGCATGTGGTCTTTCTCGGGATATGTATATACATTTGTTTTTAAATGCATCCTCATATCTGTAAATATCTTTTTTTCATTTCTTATGTGATGCTACTCACCCAGGCTGTGCCAGCAAATGGTTTACTGTGCACTACTCCTGTAAACCAATATAAAAAATAAATAAGTAAATAAATAAATGTAGTGCTTTAAAGAGCTTATATATTTTGAAGCAGCATTGTCTATTTTTTAGCCCTACTGCTTTGCTTTCCTTTCCTTTCTAACTACCATCTTATACACTGATATACATTATACATTATTGCAGCTTCTTTGCCCTCATGTTGTTTGTCTTTTCGGCTTTTCCCGGTTAGGGGTTGCCACAGTGGAACTCTGGTCCGCTAATGATTGGCAGTCAATTTTTATGGTGCCGAGTTGCCAGCCCGATGCCCAACCTTCAGCGAAGGCATGCCCATTCACACATTTTTCGGAGACCACTTGACAGCGGGGAGGACATGCAGACTCCACACAGAAGGCACTCTTCTTAATTGAAGTGGTTACAATTTCTGTAGTTTGAGACTTCAATACTCTTAAACAGCCTCTCCTGATTTCTCCTGTTAAATTGTCAGCATTCTGTACTTAAGTTTACTTTTACATAAGAATGTGATGTCAGCAGGAGATAATTTCTCTGTCAAGTCTATATATTAAACACGTAGCTTCTGCTTGAATTATCAGGGCTACCCAAGCTACTTCAGCTGTCTCTTATCCTGTTGAAGGCCACTATAACAGTCCCACCCAAAGTCCTCCAGGAGTAGCCTGTTCTAACGGTCCATGACTCTCACTGTGACCCACCATGTTTTAGCTTTTGGTTAAAGGGAACAACTTTCAGCAGCATTTCATTTCCTTTCCTCTTATACTTCAGGTCCAGCCCTCAGAGAAGCATTTTTAAATCCATTCCATAGTTCCTTTCTCCCTTAGTTTACACAGAGTTTATTTCCAGTGACTTTACCCCGTGCTTGTACTCCTTGCACTCCATCTGCCTGTGGTCTTTCTTGGGATTTTTCCAATTATCTCACACTTGTTTCGTGTAAGGTCTCTGGAGTGGCACTTAGTATGCCAGGTGTGATCCCACCACAGTTTAGAAGAGTGGAAATACAATGGTAGTGCTGCTGGTATCCAAATCCTGACGTGTACATTTACTGAATGGTCATAATGCCGTCTGTAAAGTCTGTTGGTCTAGAATCAGCTTAGTAATTAGTCCTAGCTTCTTTTTATTTAGTTTATATTTTAATTTATTCAAAGTTTCAAAGAAAATTTATTGTCATTTAGGACCACACAAGTGCAGCCTAAATAAAATTACAAATGTCAGCTCATGAGAGAAATGCAGTGCAAATAACATAGATACAGCAGTATCAGAGAATAACATAATAAAGAAAATAAACACATATAAAATGCAAGAGGTGGTTCAAATTACATAAACATACTCAATACCCACTACCCAATGATAAATAATAAATAAATACCCACCACCAGACCCCCCTCACCGTTAAGATCGAGAATAAATAGAGACTAGTGAATAGCAGCTGTTTAGTTACTGTATTGCACTTGTTAACCTTAGACGTGACTCAGTATAGCCATCATATTGCATGATAGTAATACTGGCAATAATTGCTCAGAGCAACAGGGATAAATGAAAAAAGAAGCTTCATTGTATCAGGTATTATGGTTGGTGTCTGAGTTAATAAGTCTCACAGCTGTAGGATACAAACTTTTCCTGAATCTAGTAGCTCTACAGCGGAAGCTGCGGTACCTTCTTCCAGACACAAGTGAGAACTGGCTCGGGGGACGGATGGGTCGAATCAGCAAGTATTTTGTATGTTTTCTTCCTTGTTCTTGTAAAGAAAAGCTCCTGAATAGAATAGAGGATTGTGCCCAAGATTTTCTCAGCCACCCTCACCACCCTCTGTAGTTTCTTCTTCTTGTTGCTGAACCATGCTATGAAGTTGCTAGTGAGGATGCTCTCAATAGCTCCCCTGTAAAAAGTGGTAAGAGCAGACAGTGGGAGCCTGGCCATTTTGAGCTTTCTCAGAAAGTGAAGCCTCTGTTGAGCCTTCTTGACTATATGGTTAGTGTTAGCATCCCAGGAGAGATCATCAGAGATGGGAAGGTCCAGGAACTTGGTTGTTTTGACTTTCTCTACTACCTCCCCTTTGATAGTGAGTGGTTGGTGAACAGTTGCCTTTCTCATGAAGTCCATAATCATGTCCTTGGTCTTATTAATATTTATATCCAGATTGTTCCTGTCATGCCAGGCAATCAAAGTGTTCACATCATCCCTGTAGTTATGTTCATCTCCACCACTAATGAGACCCACGACTGTGGTATCATCAGTGAATTTTATAATATGGTTTGAGTTATGTCTTGCAATATAGTCATGGGTGAGGATGATGAAGAGCAAGGGGCTGAGCACATAACCTCTGGGAACACCAGTATTCAGGACTATGCGTTGAGAGGTGTTGCTTCCAGCACATGTCCATTGAGGTCTACCAATCAGAAACTCAGGGGTCCAGTTATATAGGTGCTTGTTTATCCTGATTTTCACAAGCTCATCCACTAGTTGTATCGGTATCACAGTGCTGAATGCCAAACTGAAGTTGATGTACAGCAGCCTTAGTTAGTTATTTCTCCCTTCTAGGTGTTTTAGTGCAAGGTGTAGTGCAAATTATATCACATCAGCAGTCAAACTATTTGCCTTGTATGCAAACTGGAGCAGACTTGAAGGACTTAGGCAGACCTGCAGATAGATGTTTCTTCACGATCTTCTCAAAGCAATTCATGATGTTTGAGGTTAAGGCGACTTGTCTGAAGTCATTGAGGCAGGTAGGGTTGGGTTTCTTCAGAAGTGGGACAATATTTGTTTCCTTGAAATGTGAGGGAACTTACTCTATAGCAAGAGATAAGGTGAAGATGCCTGTCAGTACTGGATATAACTGATCACCACACACCACTTTAACACCTTGCCAGGTATATTATCTGATCCAGCAGCCTTCCTAGGCTTCACCTTCTTAAGCTGAAGTCTCACCTCCTTGGAGTTTAAGGTGAGCACTATCTCCTCTTTGTCAGTGTTTATTTTAGAAGGTACAGTGGTGTTCTTCTCCTCAAATCTGCAAAAGAGAGAATTCAGTTAATTTAGGAATTCCAAGCTGTCATCACATTGGGGTGTTTTGGTCTTATAGTCCATAAGCTGTTGTATCCCCTCCCATAAGATACTCATGTCCCTCATGTCTTGGAAGTGGATCTGAATTTTCCTCCCATACTCCCTCTTTGTCTCTTTAATGCCCTTTTGCAGATTTGACCTTGCCACCTTTAAACTTTCTTTGTCATTTGCCTTGAAAGCTGTGTTTCTTTCCCTCAGTAGCTTGTAGACATTCCTGGTGAGCCAGGGCTTCTGATTAGCTCTTATAGTGATGGCTTTCAAGGTGGTTACATCTTCCATGCATTTATTTATGTAGGCAAGAACTGATTCGGTATAGGTGTCTATGTCTGGGTTCCCTATTAGAAGACCAAAGCCGCATTCTTTTGAATGCATCTGGGTCAAACTCAAGAGCCTGAAATGGCAAAATATCAAAGCGGCTTTTAAGTGAATTCTTTCCCTGGGAAAGAATTCACTTAGCCGCCTCATTACTTTGCCATTTTCGGCACTGTAGTGCAGTCTCAGAGTTGGTATATTTAAGTGTGTGTGTGTGGGATGGGGGGGTGCAGCCCCCCACATCGGCATCGGGGGGGGGATGGGCAAAGCCCTCCACTTAATTTAATGTTTAAAGCTTTTTATTTATTTATTTATTTATTTTTGTTGGAACAGCGATTTTTTTCCCTAGGAAAAAAAATCGCTGTTCTGACAGTTCAAAATTGTAAGCTTTCGCTTACATAGGGTCGAGTAATCACCGTTCACTTTTTTAAGCATTCTGTGATCTAATATAGACCCTATGTCTAAATGGTGGTTGTGCATAGCCGCTTCTTTGAAGACCTTCCAGCAGGTGGTATTGAAACAGTCCTGAAGACAATCCATGGAACCCTCCTGCCAGACTCTGATCTGTTTAGTTATTGTTTTTTCTCTGATCAAAGCCATCTTATAGGTAGGCAGAAGCAGGATGGCAATGTGATCAGAGATGCCTGTGTTGGGGTGTTTCAAAGCTTTAAAGGCTCCTTTAATATTGCTGTAAGCTATGTCTAAGTTATTGTCCCCTCTGGTGGGGAAATCCACATTTCACACATACGCTTCTCTGTAGGTAGTGTTCTGTCCCTCCTTCCTACCCACTGATATCTTCTGTTGCTTTCCTTCCGACTGAGGAGTCTTACTTAAATTGTTTTTTTCCTTTTTCCCTTCCTGGTTGTAAATGATATTGCTTTCTTCTGGGACACTTCAGTTGTGAAGATTAGGTACTCGTATGTCATATACTTACTTTTGCATGTAGAACATAGCTTAATACAGTGCCTGAAGAGTAAGGTAAAAGGCTTTGGGGTACTGGTAAAACATATATCCTCTCTCCTGCAGGATATCCCAAGAGACTACTGCATTTTTTTTTTTAATTTCCAAATCTTTTAAAAATAAAGAATACTGCAATTTTTTTAATTCAAATTTTTTTTTTGGGTTTACAGTTGACAGGAATGGACCCCATTCCTAAGTCAAGTCAACTATTAAGTTCATGGAATGAGTATGGTTTCAATCTTTGTCATGTCAATAGCGTTTAGCAATATGCCCAGTAATGACTCCTCCTGCAGTTCCTACAGGGTTACATGTATTGGTAACATATCTGAATACGATTGTAGGTTTAGGTTCTTTTTTATAAGACTTGTTGTTCCTACTACTATTGGAACTGTATGGGTATCTTTCTTCCACATAGCTCTCATTTCTTCCTGCAGATCCTGATATTTTATGACTTTGTGTCTCTGTACCCAAGACACTGTAGTCAGTGGGTGTGGCGATTTTCACTGATCAATACTACTGTTGTCTTCTTTTCATGGACCTTTATATCCAGTTTTCTAGCATCTGTCTTTTGAAATATTGGTAATAGGTGATCCCATATGATGTAAACTTCATCATTTTCTGTGATGCTTTGTGACTCATGTTTCCATAGTTTTTCAGCCAGCTAAGAACTTGGTTATATTCAACTGGACGTATAAGAGAATTTAAGTACCTTTATCTGCACTTTTTTTTAAAAAAAATACAGTATTTAATTTGATTTAAACTGTGTATGAAGGAGTGTTGAAGGAATATTTAACTGAAGTTATTCTGCTCTTCAGTAACTTGAACTGAAGCTAGTGTTGGCTGAATTTTGTTATTTGCTAGTAATTACAGGTGT
Source organism: Protopterus annectens (assembly GCF_019279795.1). Lineage (NCBI taxonomy): Eukaryota > Metazoa > Chordata > Ceratodontiformes > Protopteridae > Protopterus > Protopterus annectens. The sequence continues at coordinate 1,597,650,627 of NC_056741.1, read as the reverse complement.
GGGGGTAGCCACATTCTTTGATTTCCTGTCCTTGCATATTTAACTGGTGCATGTGAAATAATTCCTGCTTTAAAACCTCAGCTTTGGCCAGCTAAGAACTTGGTTATATTCAACTGGACGTATAAGAGAATTTAAGTACCTTTATCTGCACTTTTTAAAAAAAATACAGTATTTAATTTGATTTAAACTGTGTATGAAGGAGTGTTGAAGGAATATTTAACTGAAGTTATTCTGCTCTTCAGTAACTTGAACTGAAGCTAGTGTTGGCTGAATTTTGTTATTTGCTAGTAATTACAGGTGTAGGGGTAGCCACATTCTTTGATTTCCTGTCCTTGCATATTTAACTGGTGCATGTGAAATAATTCCTGCTTTAAAACCTCAGCTTTGGCCAGCTAAGAACTTGGTTATATTCAACTGGACATATAAGAGAATTTAAGTACCTTTATCTGCACTTTTTAAAAAAAAAATACAGTATTTAATTTGATTTAAACTGTGTATGAAGGAGTGTTGAAGGAATATTTAACTGAAGTTATTCTGCTCTTCTTAGTGGCATTGAAACTGCCCGCCCCTCAGCCTGCCTCTGGGCCCATCTCATTTGCTCACTCAACTGAGTGCAGGAGATCATATTCTGATTTCAGGCACTCCTACTGTGTACAAAGAGAGCATCTGGGAAATAGAAAAAAAAATTAAGCTTATTTCCTGCCTTTCTTGTTAAGTGGTATAGACTATTTGTAGGCTTCTGAGCCCCCAAGCCCTTCTGTGTTTGAGGGAAGCCTTCTAGCTTGTTTTTTTTTCTTATAACTAGCCAGTTTTCTAGTTTCAGCACTCAAATCTGTTTCTTTGATCTCAGCACTTGTTCAGAAAAAAAAAAAAAAAACAATTTAATCTGCTTTTACTGTACTTGTGTTTCTACCTACTTCATTTTACTTTTGCATCATCTTAAAAATACTCTATTGTATTTATTACTGCTTGGTGTAACTCATTCTAAGCCTTTTGGTTTAAACACTTGGGCTTCGGACCAGTTAGTTGTTTTGCACTGAGAGGGTTTGTGGTCTGCACTGTTGTGGCAGAACAGGTAGCTTACATCCTTCTAGGTTGAGAACTGCTGATTGAGGGCTCAGTGTCTGTTATTCTAAAAGTGTATTAATTCTGGTTTAAGCACTTGGGCTTTCAAGCCAGTTATTTTACATTAAGAGGGTTCGTGGTCTGCACTCTTGTGGGAGGAGAGGCTGGACTCTGCCCTTCTGAGCTGGGAATTTCTGGTTAAAGGCTTATAGTGCATGCATATCTGAACTGTTTCTTACTGAAGTTGGTGTGCCTTGTTTGCTGTGGCATAGACTGGATTCGGGCCTGCTGGATCTAGCTTTGTTTGTGTAACTTGAGCACTAATCCAGACATTCTCTAAAGTATTCAATGGTATTTATTACTGCTTGGTTGTAACTTGATTAAAGTGTAGCTATCATTCAAGTCTTTTGGATTAAGCACTTGGGCTTCAGACCAGTTGTTTTACATTAGGAAGGTTTGTGGCAAGCACTGTGGTGGCAGGACAGGTAGCTTTCATCCTTCTAAGTTGGGAACTGCTGATTGAGAGCCCAGTGTCCAAGTGTATTAGTTCTGGTTTAGGCACTTGGGCTTCAGGCCAGTTATTTTACATTAAGAAGGTTCGTGGTCTGCACTCTTGTGGGAGAAGAGGCTGGACTCTGCCCTTCTGAGCTGGGAATTTCTGGTTAAAGGTTTATAGTGCCTGAATATTTGAACTGTATCTTACTGAAATTGGTACACCTTGTTTGCTCTAGCATAGACTAGATCCAGGCCTGCTGAATCTAGCTTTGTTTATATGCTTGTTGTTTGTTTGCTTGTTATTTCCCTGGAAGCTAATTCCACCTAATACGCAACTTCTCAGCGCTTCTGTGGATCACTAGTGATATCTGCATTGCTTACTGTACTTATTTCCTTGTTTCACTTGAAAGAAAGTTACTGTTTGTCGTTTTGCATTTAGTTACTTGTAACACATTGCACTCAAGTTACCTGGCACTTGCTCACTAAAGCAATTATATAAGTCAGCACTAAAAATTAAAAGCACTACACCCTCACTCCCCACTGGCCCTTGTTTTCAATTAAGGATTTCCCAATATTATTCTAGCATGTCCAAAGGTCAGTTGTAAATCTCCTCTCCGGTCCAGCTGGTGAATCTGGGAATCTTGAGGCAATGTTATAACTGCCTCATGTACACAGACAACCCTCTCCTCCTCCCACATAACACAAATACTTGCGAGAGATGCAGCTATTTAGCCAAACTGGAAGCTGAGCTCTCTCAACTCAGGACTGGCAAGACCAGACAGGAGGAGAAGGCAACTACACACACCACAAAACCAGCCTCACATAATGCTACCACTCCACTGAATCAAACACATAAACACACAAAGACATACTCGGAGGCTCTGAGTAAAAATTTACCTAAACAGCAGAGGCCTCCAAAGCAGACACCCAAACAACTGCTACCTCAAGACACCCCACAAGCAACACATAAACCACAAAAGCAGTGTGCAAAGCAGTTACAGCCCTTAAGGCCAAATACAACACCAAACATACTTGTCATAGGTGACTCCATAGTCAGACACACTGACGTTCCACTCACCAGGCTGAACAAGGAGAGGGTCACAGTAAGCTGCCTATCGGGCGCTAGAATCCGCCACATAACACAAGCACTCGGGTCACTCCACAGCAAGTACAAATATGACACAGTCATTGTCCATGCTGGTGTGAACGACCTGAGACATACCTCCCTGGACTACATGAAAAGAGACATAGAGGAGCTCTCTGATTATGTAGCCCAGGCAGGTATGACCCTAACCCTGAGCAGTATCCTTCCTTCACCAAGAATGATGCCACAATATAGAGACAAGATGATCAGCTTTAACAACTGGCTTAATGTCTGGTGTCATTCAAAGGGGATCCAGTGTCTGTCTGCCTGGGATGACATGCTTGACAAGCCACGCTGCTTCTCAAGGGACGGCTTGCACCTGTCACCCCTGGGATTCCGGATATTGGCTAAGGCTCTTGCCACCCCATAGTGCCTTTTTAGGCAAGGCTCAAATTCTAAACCTACCACCCTAGAAAACAAAAATGGGAAGAAACTGAGGGTAATGCTGCTCAATGCCAGAAGTCTAAATCTCAAAATGCACGCACTCGAGGCCCTTCTCAGTATGGAGAACATCGATGTCTGTGCTGTAACTGAAACCTGATTCAAGGCTCCTGAGAGCACCCCGGCACTATTAGGTTTTACCTCATATCATGCGTTCCAGCCCCAAAACCCGGACCACACCAAAAAAGGAGGGGTGTATCCATATTCATAAAGGATACCCACACCTCCAGGTTGGTGGCAACGCAAAGCTTGGAAACCATCCAGGTGCAACTAATCATAGGCAAAACTGCTCTACAAATTGTAGCATGCTACAGGCCACCCTCTCAAACTCAGGAACCCTACACAGCCTTCCTGAAGACACTGGAGGGTATAAATGTATCTCCAAACACCATCATATTGGGTGACTTCAACTACCGAATATAGACTGGGAACATTACTCAAGCCCTAACTTTCTAGCCCAACGGTTCCTGGAGTTCATAAATTCAAATGCCATGGAACAGCTAGTCACTGTTCCCACGAGAGGAGAAAATATACTAGATCTCATTGTCACAAACATGGGGACAAAATGCTCCACACGGAAGTATATCCCTCATTGGTGAGATCTGATCATAAACTAATCTCACTGGAAATCCACATCCGCCCCACCCCAAACAAAAAGACCATAGTGAAGAACTTCTCTAAAGCAAACTTCACACTACTCAAGACTGGTGTGGTATCCTTCAAGGCCCCTGAGCCAGTGGAAACCACAACCCAAGCTGGAAGCCCTTACAAATGCCTTCTATGAACACCTCCAGGACTGCATGGATCAGGCAATCCCAAATAAAACCAAGACTCTTTCCACAAAGGGCAAACGTCCAGTCTGGTGGACCCCAGCCATTAACAAACTTTACAATAAGAGGAGAAAGCTATTACATGATAGAACAAAATCCATAAAAGGGAAGTCACCCTGATCATTATTAGTAAAAAATACGAGCACTCATAAAATCAACTAAGGCCAATTTTGAGAGAAAAATTGCCATGGATTCAAAGGACAATCATAAGGCCTTTTTCAGCTATGTTAGGAACCTGGGTGGAAACTCCCAGATATGCTCAGAATTAGTCCAAAATGATACAAAAATCACTGAACCCACAGACATTGCCAACATACTGGCAGACAGGTTCAGTGCAAACTTCACCCCCCTCCCCCCCTAAAGGAGAGATAACTATCCCAGTCGAGTGTAGCCTCCCGGACATCTCAAATGCGCAGGTGAAAGCTGCTCTCTCTAAAGCTAAAAACACAGCATCAATGGGACCGGATGGTGTCCCTGGCTGTGTGCTACATGAGCTAAATGAGGAATTAAACCCGCACATAAGGCAGCTGTTTAATCTCAGCCTTACCACAGGATACGTGCCCAAGGAGTGGCGTACGGCAACTGTGGTACCACTCCACAAAGGCGGCTTCTCTACGGACCCTGGTAATTACCGCCCCATAAGCTTAACAAGTCTAGTCTGCAAAGCTATGGAGAGGATCATAATGGAGCTCATAAACAAAGATATAGGGGACTTGCAGACATTGGACCCGACCCAGTTTGGCTTTGTCAAGGGAAGATCATGCCTTTTGAACTTGGTCGACTTCTTCGAAACAGTCACCAAGGCCATTGATGAGGGAAAGGCAGTCCATACAGCCTACCTTGACCTTGCAAAGGCTTTCGACACAATACCCCACACGGGTATTGTAGAAAAACATACCAGCTTAAATGTAAACCCATATGTCACAAGATGGGTTGCAAACTGGCTTAAGGACAGAACCCACAGGGTTAGAGTTGCTGGCGCTATGTCAGACTCCAAGCCAGTCACAAGTGGTGTCCCACAGGGCTCGGTCCTTGGCCCCTATTGTTTGGCATCTACTACTCAGAAGTCCAGGCCAACATGGGAGGACTTTGGCTAACAAAGTTTGCAAGCGACTGCAAACTGGGCCATAGTGGAAAGTGCATCGGACACGGATATCCTTCAGAAGGGACTCACAGAAACAGATAGCTGGTGCCAGAGCCATGGCCTGAAGTTAAACGCCAAAAATGTATAGTCATACCCTTCGGGAAAAACAAGGTAACCCCAAGCTACCATATAGGTGGCAATCCACTAAGCACAGAAGAGGTTATCAGGGACCTGGGGACCCAGGTTGACAGTGGCCTTTCTTTTGACACTCACATTGCTAAAGTGGTTAGAAAGACCTTCTACATTGCCCACCTGATCATGAAGGGATTCACATCCAGATCTAGTGAGGTCATTGTTCCCCTGTACTCTTCACCTATCAGACCAATGATCGAGTACAATGCCCCATTCGGGATGTATCTCACCCGACATCTGCAGCAATTGGAGAGACCCCAAAAGTTCCTCACCAAAAGGATAAAGGGACTCCAAAATCTGTCATATGCTGCCAGATTGAAGAAACTCCAGCTCTATTCAGTCGCATACCATCTGCTCAGAGGTGACATGTGCCTGACATACAAGGCCATGTCCAACCCGGAATTAATGGACATGCTCGACCTCAAAAAATCCAAATCCACCAAAACCACTAGAGCAAGCGACTTAAACCTTAGCACGGATATAAATAGGACGTGCTGGAGGGATAGATTTATCACTCAGAGACTCCCTATGCTGTGGAATAAAATCCCGGTCCATGTGAGGCAGAGCACCTCGCTGACTCTGTTCAAGAGAAATCTAGACCTGTGGATGGGAGATCGTAGGTTTACCCCGGGAATCATCTCTGTGTCACTGCTGGACAGAGGCACAACAAACTAATGGGCACAGTATTTTTTCATATAAGGGGTGGTGTAAGCCACAAAAATTTGGGCTAGGCTTATAAATGCCTTAGGGCAGATAGCCTAGTATAAACCTATGAACCTATGAACCTATGAACCTCATTATCATAATGTTTGCACACTCCCCAGTGCAACAGTCTTGCCACATTATTATGCCTCTCAGTATACAGTCCTACGGGATGTGTGACTGTTTCCAATTTGGTTTTACAAAACCTACATTTCACTTTTCCTCCCACATGTTCAATGGACTTTGTAAACCAATGTGTACATAGCCCACTATGTTGGGCTGTCATTATTAACCTTTCATCTCTTGGTTTGAATTCGCCTCTCCTTAACCATTTCTGCATTTGTTCCTGATCAACATGAGGGTCTTCCAGAAGTTTTCTATACTTGCAACTATATTTATGCATCTTCTACATTTTTTGCTTTCTCATCTGGTCCATCACTGTATATTTTTTCTTTTGTTTTTGGGACATTCATTTGCTGCCTGACTTTTATTTACTTCTGGTTTGATGTCCATTCCTGCTTAACGCCGATAACTTCTCTGCTTAATGAAGCAGAAGCATATCTTTAATTTATCTGCTCATGTTTCAGAACTTTCAGTACATTTGGATCTAGTGAGGTCAGTAAAATTTCAAGGAGGCCCATCCCTCCTTTGGAACGGGGAATATATAATCTTGATATGCACTAATTTTTTATAAATCATTTGGTGAGTATGAAACATCCTTCTTGTTTTCCTGTCTAATCTATTCAACACATTTTGGGGCCAGTCAATCACTCCAGAACTGTAAGTTATGACAGGTGAGCATGAAGCATCTTTCTTGTTTTCCTATCTAATCTATTCAACACATTTTGGGGCCAGTCAATCATTCCAGAACTGTAAGTTAGGACAGGAAGAGCAAATTGGTTTATAGCCTGGATTTTGTTCCTCGATGTCAACACAGTTTTCAGGATTAATTTAAGTCTTCTAAAGTATTCCTTACTAAGTTTTATATGCATTTGTTCATGTTTTATTTTTGAGCCTTCATCAGTTCCCAAATATTTATATGCTCCCTCTTGCTCAAGTTCTTTTATATGACATTCTTGTTTCAAACAGATTTCTTGGTGCTGCAGTTTTCCTGCTTTAAAGGTTGCACATTTATCAAGACCAAATGACATTCTAATATCACCTGAAAAAGCTGTGACAACTTGCAGTTGTACTTTCAGTTTCTCATCTGATGAGCTATACAGTTTTAAATCACCAGCAAAGAGAAGATGAAAAGTATTTACATTTTGCCAAGTCAGTTTTCAGTGTAAAACTAATTGTTTTGTTTATCAAATGATACACTGTGTTGTATAATTTGAAAGCAGTGTTAGTAGCATAATTGTCTTTGATGCAGAAGGCTATGGATTCTGCTCCCACACCATGTAGATGGAGTATTGATAGTGCAGTGCCCATTTGATTGCTGATTATTTGGTGCATTTTAAGGGTGGATAGGGTTCTGCACTCCTAAGTATGTCCTCCTTTGTATGAGATGCCTAGCAACTATGAACTTGTCAGTTTTAGTAATTTCCTATTGCAATAGTACCAATTTACCATTTTTAATGTAATATAGGCAATTAATTATTCAAAGGCAACAGGCACTGAATTTGTAGATGAAACATTGAGATGTAAAGTTGTTTGCCAGTGGCAATCTCTTCATTAGTTACAGATTTCTTTAATGTGGAATTGTTCAGATGATTTCTCTTCTGCAGAGATTGTTTGTATTGAGTGATATTGGTGGATTGTAATGACAGAAGTCTGAGTGGCTTTTTATGGTTGAAATTTTCTGAAATGGGTAGTTTTGTCGTTATTGGTTTATACATTGTGTTTCTTTGCTTATTAAAATAATGTTTAAAACTACAAATTTAAAACACATTCTAACAAGTGGTGCTATATTACATAAAGAATATAATTTAATGCAATCAGGAAGTTAAATCAAAGAACAAATACATGTATGCATGGCCGTAAAAATGTGTGTAAGGAGTGGCTTTTGAAAACGGCCCAAATGTAAACTTAATCCTCCATTGACTGGATGCATTTTCTATAAATATGGGTTTTCATGCAGTTTCAGTGGCAGAGAATTGTACCGCTCATGATAAGCCTATTTTCATTGTATTGTTTATCAAATGGCTATCTGTGTTTGTGCTATTCTAGCTTAAGCTTCTGTGCACAGGGAGGAGAGAGGATGCTGTTCTACTTTCACTGAGCTGTAAGCTTGCTCGCCTACCCCAGAGTAAATTCAACCATTTAGATTAATCTAAGCAACCCTTTGAACCAAGGCACATGGGCTTCTATTTTCTGAAGACATGACTTTTATAGTAAAGTATGTGTGAAGGAGAAACAGATTAAAGCAGGTTTACTAAAGGAAATTTACACCTTCACTTGCAGTTTAAACTATATTACAAGGTATCCTTTCTTCTATGCATTTAAGTAAATAAAGGAAATGACTGGACTAGCTTTCTTGGAGTGAATGACTAGAGTGGCTTTTTTGGGGAGTGACCTACCTGTGGGCATGGCTTGTAGGGGTGTTTCATGAGTATGGTGTGGGTGGAGCTTAAGGTGCGCCAGAGCATTACTTCGCCTAGGGCGCCATATCAGCTAAGGCCGGCCCTGGCTGGAGTTCACCATTTTCTTCCCTTCATCTTGAATGTGACCTTTGAACCGCCATGTCCACAATGTAGATTTTGCATTTATTTCTTCTTTACCTGAAGTTCCACCTCTCTGACAAATTATAGACATCACTCTGCAGGCTACCCCTTATGAGTTATAATAATTGATTGTCAAACAGTAATCACTCCAGTAATGAACCTTGAGATATTCTTCTGGCAATTTCCCTATCTTTCAACTTACTCTCCCTCAACATCACACTCTGCTCTGTTGCTTATTACCAAAACAAAAAACACCTAGAAAGCACCAAGGAGACAAAGTGATGTTTTTTAGCATAGTTAAAGGTTAATGTTAGCAATTTGTCCAAACAGACTTCCTCAGAAATGAATTACTACACATAAAAAATCACAGTTGAACCTATTTGAACAAAGATCAACCAATCATAACATCACAGTAATAAACCAATTAATCACATAATTAATGTTAAAAAAAAACTTAAAAATAGTAAAATAAATACAGTTTAAATCTGAAAGTTACCAATGGTGATTTTCCTATTTTTTAAAAAACATTTGATATTCACCATATCATTCAAACCAGGGGCAATATAAAAAGCAAGCTTAATTTGCCATTCAGCTTCTCTTCTTTCCACACAGTTCCTAAACTCCCCACCCCTTAAATCCTGTTTAACCACTTCCAAAATTGAAAAGGTGAATTTTTTTCCAGTTGGCACAGTTGGTACCTGTTATTAATAACAAGTTCAATTCTGCCTCCCTATAAAGTGATCTATCTACAACTGAATTGTGCCAAATTTCAATTTCTGCTAAACGCTTTAATATAAATTCATATTCAAACTGAAAGCTGTTTGTGTCTCTCTCTCTCTCTCATAGGTTAGTACTAAGCTAACTGCCCTTGCGAGCCATTTTAAGCCTAGCCAATTATCCCTTGTGAGACTCAAACCCTGCATCTTGTATTTGTAAGGCACACACCTTAATCATTAGGCTACCCTCCCAACCCTCTCTTGCTCTCTCTCTCTATAGATATATATATATCTTTGGTCAGGAATGCATGGATCATGCGATCCCAAATAAAACCAAGACCCAATCCTCCAAAGGCAGACGTCCTGTCTGGTGGACCCCAGCCATAAACAAACTATACAATAGAAGGAGGAAGCTACTAAATGATAGAGCAAAATTCCAAAAAGGGAAGGCATCTCTGATCAGTATTAGCAAAAAACTACGGGCCCTCATAAAATCGTCTAAGGCCAGCTTCGAGAGAAAAATTGCACAGGACACTAAGGATAATCACAAGGCTTTCTTTAGTTATGTTAGGAACCTGGGTGGTACTTCCAAGATATGCTCAGAATTAGTCCAAAATGACAAAAAATACACCGAACCCACAGACATTGCCAACATCCTAGCTGACAGGTTCAGTATGAAGGTTATATACATGTTCTAATTTCTAATATCTAATTAAATTAATATTTTTTTAAAATGAATAAGGAATACCTTTTATTATACGTATAACTATTTGTTTTAGTTACTTGATTCAATTAAGATCAACCTAATGGTACTACCTGTCTTTTTTGTAAGATACTTTGTATAAGGGTGCATCGTTGTTTTATACGTGATGTTCCTGATTTAATTCATGAAAAATTTTTTTAGTATTAATATTTATTTGCTTTTAAATGATGATTTATTTTATTTTCCATTATGGATTGGCTTTTAAATATATATCATTTTTTAATTTTACGTGCCACTCTGGAGTGAGTCAATTATGATGTAATGACGCTACATACTTGTTACTTAAGAACCCCCAGTATTTGGCGCGTTTTTTAAATTGTGATTCTGAGGAAGCTACTGTAGGATCAGTGGCAAAAACGCTTTTGTTTTAAGTTAATAAAAGACGCGTTCAATTCATCTCTTGAACTTTGGTGGAATATTTTTTTACGTTGGGCTCAAGAAAACCAGTTTTTGTTTTTTTCGTTGGTTTTAGTTTCTTGGTTCGGGTTTTAGCTGACAGGTTCAGCGCAAACTCCCCCCGCCCCTCCCCACCAAAAGGGCAAATATCTATCCCAGCAGAGTGCTGCCCACCTGACATCTCAGATGCTCAGGTAAGAGCTGCCCTCTCCAAAGCAAAAAACACAGCATCAATGGGACCAGACGGTGTCCCGGGCTGCATCCTACATGAACTCCAAGAAGAGCTAATCCCAAACATAAAACTACTGTTCAATCTCAGCCTTACTACAGGATATGTACCCAAAGAGTGGTGTACAGCAACTGTGGTCCCTCTCCACAAAGGTGGTGCCTCAATGGATCCTGGAAACTATCGCCCCATAAGCCTGACTAGCATGGTCTGCAAAGCTATGGAAAGGATCAACATTGACCTCATAAATAAAGATATTGGGGACCTACAGACACTGGATCCTACCCAGTTCGGCTTTGTTAAGGGCAGATCCTGCCTCTTAAACCTGGTTGATTTCTTTGAAACAGTCACCAAGGCCATTGACGAGGGGAAGGTGGTCCACACAGCCTACCTGGACCTCACAAAAGCCTTCGATACAATACCCCACTCGGGCATTATAGATAAGCTCACCAGCTTAAATATAAAACCCTATGTCACTAGATGGGTTGCAAACTGGCTCAAGGACAGAACCCACATGGTTAGAATTGCTGGAGCCATGTCAGACTCCAAACCAGTTACAAGTGGAGTCCCACAAGGCTCAGTCCTGGGACCTCTCTTGTTCGGTATATATTTCTCGGAGGTACAGGCCAACACGGAAGGACTGTGGCTGACCAAGTTCGCAGATGACTGCAAACTGGGCACCATAATTGACTCTCCAGCCGACACAAGCATCCTCCAAAAGGGCCTCATAGAAACAGACAACTGGTGCCAGAGCCATGACCTCAAGCTAAATGCCAAAATGTGTATAGTCATCCCCTTTGGCAAAAACAAAGTGCCCACAAATTACCACATAGGTGGTAATCCATTAAGTACAGAAGAAGTAATTAGGGATCTGGGGACCCAAGTTGATAGCAATCTCTCATTTGACAACCATGTGGCCAAAGTGGTTAGAAAAACATTTTATATAGCCCACCTAATCATGAAGGGATTCACATCTAGATCAGGGGAGGTTATCGTGCCTCTTTACTAATCCCTCATCAGGCCCATAATTGAGTACAATGCCCCTTTTGGGATGTACCTTACCAGACACCTGCAGCAACTGGAAAGACCCCAAAAGTACCTCACCAAGAGGATCAAAGGGCTCAAACAGATGCCATATGCTGCCCGGTTAAAGAAATCCCAGCTCTACTCAGTGGCATACCGCCTGTTCAGAGGCGATCTGTGCCTGACGTATAAAGCCATGCCCAACCCAGAATTAATGGACATGCTGCACCTCAGAAAATCCAAATCCCATCGAGCTACATGCTCGAGAGACTTGAACCTCAGCACTGAAATAAATAGGACATGCTGGAGGGACAGATTCATAACCCAGAGGCTCCCTTCACTCTGGAATAAAATCCCAGTCCAGGTTAGGCAGAGTCCCTCATTGACTCTCTTCAAGAGGAATCTTGATGAGTGGATGGGAGATTGTAGGTTTACCCTGGGTATCACTTCTGTGTCACTGTTAGACAGACACACAGTATACTAACCTCAAAAAAGGGCATAGCAAAATGAATTTAAAATGGGTGGCGAAAGCCAAACACATTCTGGCTAGGCTTATAAATGCCCTAGAGCAGATAGCCTAGTATGAACCTATGAACCTATATATATATAAATATATATATATATATATATATATATATATATATATATATATATATATATATATATATATATATATACATATATATATATATATATATATATATATATATATATATATATATATATATATATATATATATATATATATATATATAAATATATATATATATATATATATATGTATATATATACACATACACACACACACACATATATGTATATATTTATATATACACAGATATATATATATATATATATATATTTAAATATATTTATAGGCATTCATACACAAATTGTCATGCACCTCGTTTACAACCTGCTCCAGTTTCTGCCAACTAGTTCTTACAGTTTGTCTCTACCAGCCCCCTTTGGTCTCTTCCCACCAGTGCCATGATTTGAGATTTGGACATGTAAACTAACAGTCCCTCTAATACATTCATATTCATAGTAATTAAATAAATGTGGCAAGAACTGCATAGGCCTAGTTTATCTTTTTCAATTGTGGAAAGAAGCACCACTCCTGTTTTAGTGAAAGTCTGGGAATATTGCTGTCTCTCAATCAAAAATAACCATCTGACATCTCTTCTAATATCTCTTGTCCTAACAAAATGTCGCTGTTAAATTCATCCTCTTTTGGGGTCTTATCAATTTTCATTCCCTCAATTCCTCTAAAAGATCACACATCTCAATCTTTCGTTTAGATCCTCTGCATATTAATTTGCTGGGGTTCTCACCTGACATATTCTAGCTCCATTTATGGAGTAGCTGAAATCTTCCATAGCCTTGCAAATTATAAAACTATCATGTACCAAGTTTCAGCCAGGACCCTTGAGTGAGACAATGTGCAACTCCCACGTCAGACTTCTTCCTGACCCCCTCTGCCTGAATTCATCACAAGTTACCTCTTCTCATCTTCCTTTTTCCATCTGTGGACTGTTTAATAGTGCAAGCTATAAAACCCTAATTTTGAACCACCTTTTCTCTAGCTGCTTTAAAGGGACTCCTTCTTCTCCCAAATGCTGAGAGCATTACAACTGACACTCAAAGTTCATTACAAAGGCCTGTTCTAGCTTCCCCCATAAGTTCTTCTCTGATGATCATACATCCTCTTAGTGCATAATTAAATGCAACCCACCATTTAGAGTTCCCCACCTCTGGGTTACAAGAAGGTACCTCTTTACATAACTGCACACCTTCCCCTCCATTGCATCTCATGTACTCTAATCCACTTATTACATTTCCACAATCTGATCTCCACATCAAAACCCACACAGTTCATGATCTTAACATGAACATGGTATAAACAATCAACACCAGCGCTGATTGTCATAACTGCTAACAAATGAGCTCCCTTCACCAGAAATCATTTCAATCTGTTCCACTGAGTGGCGCTGTTCCTAGGAAAAGATGAACGACTTTAGCTTTGAACCAGAGACACCAGATACACGGTAAAGGCTGGTAATCACACAAAATATCCAGATCTAAACAAAACAGGTAACCAGCCACAGCACAACAAAATGTATATTGTTGGATGCACAAAGTCTTCCAGATTTTCCAAATATATATATAAAAATCAGTTTAATTATCCATAAAACAAATAAAAACAGAGATAAGCACTTTCACAGCTTCATCAGATCTTTAATTTTGAATCTTCCTGTTTGTCATATATCCACTCAGCCCCCATGTATTTCCATTGCAATAGTATTTCTCTGCCCTTTATATAGGAAAATACTGTCATAAAACATCCAGCAATACAATTTCTGGTGGCATTAATACCCTGTGAAATTATATTGAAAGGCATATCTGAGGTGTCGCACTCCTATTATTCCTAAATTATTGAAGAAATAAGAGTGATCTAAGCTGAGACTATGAACACAGTTTTAAGTTACATCCTTTGTCTCAGTTATTGTTCCATATAATCACTCTTCAACCAGTAACATTCTATTTTACAGATTTAATCCTACACCTTAAATCTTTGGGATCAAAATTAAAACTATTCATTTCTATCCTTATATAGAGTTGCTGTTTAAAACTATCCTGTAATTACCCCCCAGCCTGATAATATCTTTTCAGTCCTCAAGAGTTTAACTTCTTAAAACAATAACATTTGCTTTTTCACTCTCTTACAGCTTTCTTAGCATTCTTTTCATGGGGTAGCACACATCTTTTTGGCTTAAAAGGTTAAAAGATTACAAAGTTATGAGCAAATTTTCCAAACCAAATATAGGATCATAACTTTTGCAGTTATCAATACTTTTAAAACAATATGTCAGTGAAGTGACATTAAGTACTTAACGTATGGTTCTTGGAAGTGTCCCTGCACAGCTCAATCTAACACAAAGATTTCACAATGAGTGTGCAACAGTCCCTTTGTGAAAGAACTGAACAGTGTCAGTGTTTTAGTCCATCATATGGAGTCCCACAGGAGACAGAACTGAGCAATGTCAGTGGTGTGGCTTATGGTAGGGGGTTCCACGGGGGACAGAACTGAGCAGTTTCAGTGGTGTGGCTTATGGTATGGGGTCCCACTGGTGACAGAACTGAGCAGTGTCTGTGTTTTAGTCCATCATATGGGGTCCCACAGGAGACAGAACTGAGCAATTTCAGTGGTGTGGCTTATGATACAGGGTCCCATGGGGGACAGAACTGAGCAATGTCTGTGTTTTAGTCCATCATATGGAGTCCCACAGGAGACAGAACTGAGCAATGTCAGTGGTGTAGCTTATGATACGGGGTCCCACGGGGGGCAGAACTGAGCAATGTCAGTGGTGTGGCTTATGATACAAGGTCCCATGGGGGACAGAACTGAGCAGTGTCAGTGTTTTAGTTCATGAGATGGTGACTTTCTAGTGACAGAACTGAGCACCGTTGGTAGTGCAGTTCATGATACAGTGCCCCACAGAGGACAGAACTGAACAGTGTCAGTGCTGCAGTTTATGATGTGGAGTCTCATAAGTTGGAAACTGAGAACACCAACCTTAAATCTTAAGATGCGACTATGTTATACACATTTATTAAAAGTTTCGCAAATAATTCCTCTCAAAAACTTGGTTGGCTAAATGTGCTGATAATAAAAATATCAAATTTAGGAGAGACTACCTTGTTCAGGAAAGAATACACAATCACAGATGAGTCCAGATAGTAAAAAATGACTGACTAAACTTTTAGACAAGACTCTTGAAGGTACCTCCTAAATCTTTATTGAGTCCCAGTCCTTTGTGAAAAGGGCCCTTCCATATACCACTCCAAGGACAAAGTAATGTTTTATGAATTGCAATAAGTAAGTGTAGGAGTTCATCACAATAGGGCCATTACTTAAATATGGGCACCTGTTTTTAATTATTCTGTCTGTATCACTCAGTGCTAGAACACAGACTAAACATAATAATATACAATTACATTTAGTAATAAATACGTAACACATGTGCCCATCTGAATATGTATACAAATACAAACACAAACCACAACTATGCAGTCAAATTGGTAAAAATAATACTCCATATAAAAATGATCACAAGAAAGCTTAGCCTGTTAAAATAAATCAGCATATTCAATCTGAACTGTCATCAATACATTAAGGATAATGCAGCTTGCAGTCAAGGTGTGTGTTTAAAACAATTCTGCCAAAATTATAAAAATAACAAATGTTGACCTGAAGTGAAACATGTTTTATTTAATAATTTAATAGGAAATGGCTGTTTCAAAACAGCAACTTTTGAAATTATAATTTCCAAAAGACTAGCAAATGATTTTAGACAAAAAGAGCTTTAAGATAAACATAAAATGCATTATAACATATTTGAAGTGCTATATAAAACAAAAAGGCTTTTATTATATAAAAGCAACAGTTTTATTTCCATTAACAGTTTTATTTTGGCAATCTATATTTTTGTATAACACAAGTATTTCATTCTTTAATGGAATTTTGAAGTGTCACTCACTTTAATGCTTGGATGTGTTTCTAAGAGCATGCTGTTTACTTGATAGCATGATATCCCATTGTACTAACATTTTTTTCAGGAACCACAGAAAATTGTGCGATGAAATTTAAAGTTTTTCTTCATTTCAGTCACTGTTCAAAAAGAAACAGCAAGTATCAGTTCCGGGGAGGGAGATATTCTGTAGTCCTGGACTACAGGTATACAACTGTAGAGGGACCAGTGATACTGAACAGGAGGGATGAAGATGGAACAGAGAAAAATGCATCTTTTTCTTTATTTTTAGTTACAAAATAAAAAAAAAAATAACAATAATGGTCAGGGCAGATCTGTTATAAGAATGTCTTCTCCAGGAATAACCTGGATGTCTTTCATTAATGAAAGATCACACACATCAGTGTTCATTGAATGGGGGATAGAGACACAGCAGCTGATTAATGGGCAGGCCTTTTAGAACATTAGAAGTGCACTTTTTGGTTATTAGAAAACAGACATGGGAGAAAAGGC
Organism: Protopterus annectens; assembly: GCF_019279795.1. Lineage (NCBI taxonomy): Eukaryota > Metazoa > Chordata > Ceratodontiformes > Protopteridae > Protopterus > Protopterus annectens. The sequence continues at coordinate 1,597,633,842 of NC_056741.1, read as the reverse complement.
ACTGCAGTTTCTTTAATAAGATGTTTATAATGCTGGGAACCTTAACTTTGAGTGTCAATGTAGGGGCGCCTGAGTTTTATGGAGATAATACATTGCAAAGGGTAAAAGCTAAAATATAAAGTAGTCTTGTTAACTTGTAGATGTCAATTTTTTTGGAACTGGTTCCTCATTTCCCATAGTGGAATATTTACATTGCAAGAACATGATTGCATAATATATTTCTGGGTGGAGCAGTCTGTGTTTTGATGGGATGGGGTGAGGGCATGGAGGAGAGTGCAGTAGATAAATAAAAATTCTGTAACTATTTTTCATTTATAAGAGACTTTTTTCCCCTCTGCAACACTCCCACTAAAGCAGACATAGTTATTTGTGCTTTTTGAAAGTATGGGGTGCTTCTTGTAAGGGGCTCCATTCACCTCATAAATTGCAAAACAATATGAGACTTGCTTTTGAGACTAAAATAAAATTGCTGCTTCTGTTTAATACTCATCTAATTGAAATTCTAACTGCTGGCTCTTCAGTCACTAATGGTGGCAGGATGGACCACAATCTGAATTGATTTAAATAGCAAAACAATAGTTTAGCTCATTAAATCCCGGTGACACGTCCATGCATTTCTCTAGATATATCCTATTGGGCAGTGCAGCAGTTAGCATTGTCACCTCATAGCAGGAGGTTCTGTGGTTTGATTCTTGGCTGGGGTGCCTTCTGTGCATAGTCTGCAGATCCTCTATGCATTTGTGTTGGTTTCTGCCAGATACTCTGGTTTCCACCAACATTCTAAAGACATGAATCTGGAGTGTTTCTCCTTGGACCTCTGCTGAAAATGGACTCTTCCCAGTCAGACTTCCCAATAAATAAATAAAACTACTGATCCCTGTGGAAATCTAATATTGCCTGTTCATATTTACCTAATAATTCCAAAAGCATGCTGCATACAAGTTACTGAAAAATTTAAAGGTTACAGGATAGACAATACAACTGCATAAGGCACTCTACGAGCACATTAACTCATTCACTCATGCATGAATCATGCCATCCCAAATAGAACCAAGATGCTCTTCTCCAAAGAAAAAAAAAAAAAAGGAAGCCAGTCTGGTGGTCCCCTACCATAAACAAACTTTATAACAAAAGAAAGAAACTGTTGCAGAAAAGAGGAAAATCCCAGGATGCAAAAAACTCCCTTACCAGCCTCAGTAAGAAACTGAGATCCCTCATAAAATCCTCCAAAGCTAGTTACGAAAATAAAATTGCCAAATATTCCAAAGACAACCACAAGGCATTCTATAACTATATCAAGAATCTAAATGGCAATGCTCTGAGCCACAAAAGAATGGCATTAAATATAATGATCCCAAGGATATCGCCAATATCCTGGCAGATCAATTCAGTGCCAATCCCCCCCCCCTTACCCCCTAAACAGCCCATCTCAATAGCAGAAGATTGCCAAATTCCCGTAATAATGGCCACACAGGTAAAAAACACACTCTCCAAAGCTAAGAATACAGCATCCATGGGACCAGATGACATCCCGGGCTGTGTATTACATGAATTACAAAATGAACTGGCACCTCACCTAAGTGTCATGTTTAATCATAGCCTCATCTCAGGCTTCGTGCCCACCGAGTGGCGCACAGCTACAGTTATCCCACTCCACAAGGTAGGATCCACCTTAGATCCTGGGAATTATCACCCCATCAGTCTGATGAGCCTGATCTGCAAGGCCATGAAACGTATTATCATGGAACTTATAAACAAAGACATTGGCAACTTTCAAACACTGGATCCCACCCAGTTTGGGTTTGTAAAAGGCTGATCTTGTCTTCTGAACCTGATTGACTTCTTTGAATCAGTCTCCAGAGCTGTGGATGAGGTTAAGGCAGTCCACACAGCCTATCTGGACCTTGCCAAGGCCTTTGACAGCATCCCGCACTCTGGAATCATAGATAGACTTACTAAGCTGGGCATTAATCCCTACTTCACTCGATGGGTTGCCAACTGACTTACTGACAGAACCCAGACTGTAAAAGTAGTCAACTCCATATCCAGCTCCAGACAAGTGACAAGTGGAGTACCTCAGGGTTCAGTCCTGGGACCTCTCTTTTTTGGCATCTACTTCTTTGAAGTACAGGCAAACACTAAGGGACTCTGGCTAACAAAGTTTGCAGATGACTGCAAACTAGGAACCATTACTGAATTTCCAAATGTTGCAGATACTTTACAAAAGGACCTTACTGAAACAGATGCTTGGTGTCAGAGCCATGGGCTCAAGTTCAATGCCAAGAAATGTATAGTTATCCCCTTTGGGAAAAAACATGCACCCATGAATTACCACATAGGTGGCAGTACACAAAACACTGAAAGTATGATAAGAGACTTAGGGACTGGTGTACAGTGGTCTCACCTTCGATAACCACATTGCCACAACAGTCAGGAAATCCTTCTGTGTGGCACACCTTATCACTAAGGGCTTTTCATCCAGAGAAAAGGAGGTCATTGTCCCACTGTACTCATCCCTCATTAGACCAATTATAGAATACAATGCCCATTTTGGTATGTACCTCTCAAGACATCTGCAACAACTGGAAAGGCCGCAGAAATACCTCACTAAAAGAATCACAGGCCTAAAGCAGATGCCCTATGCTGACTGCCTTAAAAAACTCCAGCTATACTCTGTTGCATATCGTCTACTCAGAGGCAATCTCTGCTTAACATACAAGGCCATGTCAAACCCAGAGCTGTTGGACATGCTACACTTAAAGAAATCCAAATCCTTCAGAGCCACACACACCAGGGAACTAAACTTTGTCATCACAATAAACAAACCATGCTGGAGAGATAGGTCCCTGATCCAGAGACTCCCCAGACTCTGGAATAGACTGCCCATACATGTCAAGCAGAGTGCCTCTTTGGCCCTCTTCAAAAGGAACCTTGACTATTGGATGGGAGATAAGAAATTCACCCTGAGGATCACGTCAGTCACCCTGCTAGACAGGGGTCCAGTGAGTTAAATGGTGTGGGAAGAAATAGCCAGGGAATTGTTATGGCTAGGCTTGTATAGGCCCTAGGGCCAATAGCCTAGTACCAGCCTATGAACCTATGAATACTTGGTCTCTGTTTATTGCAAGAAAAGAGGTACTACTTGATGTTCAAATATTTATTTCCACTGTCATGAATTTCATATTTCTCTAAATATCTCTCAACAACCAAGTGGCACAGAAAGTACTGCTTTCCCTTGTATGAAAGTATTCAGATAAACAAAATGCTGCTGACATTATGTGCACAACTTGAGTTGTTGCCGAGATTTTTTTAATTGTTTACACAATGTTACAAACTTAGTAGTTATTTTGTTTACACTGACTTATAAATTCCAAAGATAAAGTCCAAACAGGAAAACCTCACCAAAGGCAACCGCTCACAGCAAACAGCAACACAAGTCCATAAAAAGCAGTTGCCACCAGTATGAATATTTATTCATCACTGGTACAAAACAGCAAGTACAAAAATAAAAGCAGTAAATAAAATCCAAGAACAGTAAGCATTTTCGGGTTGTTACCCTTCTTCAGACAATACATTACAGATACAGGAAATCATTTAAAACCCATCACAGCAAATCAATGTTCAATACTGAGTACGCCTTTTCTTCAGGGTGGGCTTAATAGGAATGACCTCATTGAGGCCAGGAAATCTGTGTGCTGTTAATTCTATAATCCACCTAGTTTCTTCACACTCAGTCCTGTTCACAATATCGCCCCCTCTTTTCCCTTTGGATATCAGCCTGATAACCATAAATTTAAAACTGTGACCTGCAAATGCTGATGCATGCCTAAAAAGAGCATTATGCTCATTTTCAGCCTAATGGCTGATAGGTGATTCAAGATTCTAGTTTTTAATATGCAATTGGTCTTTCCTATATAATAACTGTTGCAGGACTGACATGTGGCTAAATATATGACATTCATAGATCTACAGTTGGCACTCACAGCAAAATGATAGTTTTTTCCAGTGCTGGGGTGGATAAACTCAGTATCTGAATTAATATAGCAACAAGCCTTATAGGAACCACACGGTCTGGTCCCCTTCCTTGTGACTATATGTCTATGGACATCTCTACCTTCATTGCTTAACAAGTCTTTTAGATTTTTGTTTCTCGTAAAGCCAAAAGATGGCATGGTAACAGCAATTGCACTCATTTTCTCATCAGATGCTAGTATCTTCCAATTACTTCTGATTATATCACAAACCCCATGTACATTGCTACTATAAGTCAACAGAAGCCTTGAACCTTTGTTCTGTGACTTCCTATTTAGATTCGTGAGTTCATCTGATTTCCTTGATTTAAACCATGGATTCAGTCTACATTGTTTAAATTTCTTCTGCCTAGCAAAAGTCTGACTCACCTTCTCCTCTCTATAGCCCCTTTCTATGAAGTTATACTTTAGTTGTTCCATTTTTATTTCAAAATCATCATCCTCAGTACATAGTCTAGAAACCCTACCCAACTGCCCTTTGACTATGCTATTAAAGGTATACAGGGGATGCATGCTGTCCCGTGCCAGCAGGCTATTTTTCCAACATCCTTTTCTATTAAGTGTGGTCCTAAAACCCCCTGTATCCTGCAATAATCTTATATCCAGGAAGTCTATCTCTGTTCTGGAGAAATTCAAAGAGAATTTAAGGAAGGTGGTGGAAGATCCTAAATAGCTGACAAAACTTAAAAGTTCTGCCTCATCTCCCTCCCATAACAGAAAAATGTCATCCACAAAGCACCTGTATATATGTATCCTATCCCTCCACTTGTTGGACTGTCCTAACACAAATTGCCTCTCCCAAAAAACTAAGACCAGATTAGCATAAGTGTTTGCACAGGGGGTGCCCATAGCTACCCCCTGTGTCTGTCTGTAGTGTTTGCCTCCACATATAAAGACATTATATTCCAAAACTATACTCAACAGTTCTCTCATCAATTTCAATTGGTCCTTCCCCAGCACATTCATTTCCATTAATAAATGTGTGCCCGCTTCTATGCCATAGTAATTACTAATCACTGTGAAAAGACTCTGTACATCAAAGGTTACCATGATGTACTGCAAAATACCTTTCGCCTCTACCATTTCTTTCAAAGAAGTTAGAAAATGCCCAGAGTCTCTCAACACCTCTGTACAACCCATTGCACAAGGTTTCAATAGGCACTCCAGCCATATCAAAATGTTTTCAGTGATCCATCCCTCCCTGAGACAATGGGTCTCATGCGAGGGTTAACAGGATCTTTGTGTAATTTTGGGAGAGCCTTAAAAATGGTGTGACCAGGTGCTCTAGCTACAGAAATTCAAATAGATCTTTATCCATTAAGCCATCAGCTTGTAACCATTTTAAACCAGTCCTCACCGCAGAAATAATTCTGTTTAATGCAATCAGGGAGATCAAAGTGTAAGTGGATGTTACTGTTTCCCACAACAAACTTCTATCCTATCTATCTGACCTTAACATTAATAGCCCCTCCCTACTCTGGTTCCAAAGTTACTTAGGCAACTGCCGACAGTCTGTCAAACAGCTCACCTCCTTTTCTCCCCACTGCCCATTACACTTGGGGTCCCACAAGGTTCTATTTTAGGCCCCCTGCTCTTCAACATCTTTACAAATCAACTACACTTTGCTACAACAAAAGTAGACATAGTCCAGTATGCAGATGACACAACCCTTACCTGCTTAGCCTCAAATATTCAGCTCATCCAGCAAAAAAACATTATAATCTCACTCATCTTAACATACACTTTTTGACTAAAATTATGAACCGATACAGACAACATTCTTCAACAATCTTCAACCTCACTTTTCCTGCATTTTCTTCATAGGCAAATTCTATTTTTTAGAGTATTTCTTTTAACTTTTCCACTCACCTGGTCTTTACTATGCCACACTATCAAACAAAGTTTTCCTACCCAATGTACCTTAGAAAATTCACCAAAGAACATACTTTTGGACACTGTAGGAATTGCACATTTGTAGCACTGGCACAAATGGGACTCAGAGGGCACAGCCAGGGTAGGCTTGTTTCTGACAAACTAGAACAGCTCTTTCACTTGTCCTTCCTGTATCGCTTCTTACCCTACCACCTATCTCAGGCTTTCTTGAAGGATGCAGAGGTATTCTATTAAAACAACAAATGTGCTGCTTTTTGTCATGAAAACAGCTATGTCAAGATTAAACTCTACACCTAGAATCTGGAAAGTATGGCCCCTCATCTGCCTTTCCTATTGACGTAATGCCAAAGCAATGTCCCCCTAAGTGCCTTGCCTTTATTTTTATTATTGCTTTAAGATCAACATTCCACTACACAGGTAAAAACTCAAGAGGTCAATCTCAGTTCACTGCAGTCCCCTTTGACCTTCTTCATGATCGAGATCCTAGGGATACCACTCTCTCCTTCAGAGACTTGTATCAGAGACTGGGGTTGACTAATGACAAAGATTCATCTTGCAATGATGCACAAAAGACCAGCAGTTGCCAGTCTCCAGAGAAGTTGCAGTAGGCACTGGATACAGAGGCTGCAAAAGCACCTCACCAATGCTGGTACCCTTGAGCCTAGAAGCACTATCAGACACCAAGACACTGACACTGTCATCAGCATCCTGAACAATTTTCTCCTTTGGGCAGCCCCCCCCCCCTCAACACACACACATACATATCTTTGGGAAGTCAGAAAAAGGGTTATAGATGACATGTTGTCCCACCAGCTGCAAAAACCTCAGAGACAAGTACTTTTTGAGGGACTTGACTTGACACTTAATTTCCTCTTGGTTAAAATAAATACATGAGGGCAGATGGGCATGTTATGCTCCAGTCCAAGGCAAAAAAGAGAAAAAATATGGAAGTCCATGAGTGGAATCTGCTGCTTAGATTTCAAACAGTTATTAAAATTAAGCATACTACTCAACTGTCCAGAATTTAAAAAAATGTCCAAATTTTGTCTCATACTTTAGTTTGTTCCTCATAAATTTAAGTTTGTTTTGGCAAATTATTGGGAACTAAGTCACTAAATAATAATAGACATTTGAGTTACAGACTTCAAGTCCTTTAGACAAACCACTTCTTTTATGCTGTGTGTTAAAGTAAAGGTTATTATGTCAAATTTCTAAGTTTATAAGAGCAGTATTTAAAAATTGTCTTAAATTGGAGGTCTTTGTCCTTCTATTATTTTTCACTTTGCCAAAAATTATTGTGATAAGAGGTTGAGAGGAATGATTATGCTGTGACATCTACAAGTAAACAATAATAATAATAAAAAAAATATATATATATGAATGTTCTCCAACAGGGTACATATCTGAAACATCGGGTTCAGGCCGACTCATAATGCAACTGCCAAGTTCGACAGATAAACATTTTACTTGGGCATCTACGTACATCATCCAGTTGTAATAAAGAGAACTGACCTACATGGCAATTGCACTTATTATACAACTTGAAACATCTTTTTTTTTCTTTGAATGAGGTATACGTCATAACTTTCAGCGCTCACCCTCTTCTCACACGAAATCTGGACAAAGCCAAAAGTAGGTGCAAATTTTAAATATTGCTCTTATAAACATGGAAAGTTGCTATAATAAAAGGTGTTGTGTTATCATGCATTTTCTGGAGGATATAAAATCTGAAACTTAAATGTCTACCATTATTTAATGACTTCAATCTGCAATGATTTGCCAGAAGACCACACATCTGAAGTGGAATAGACTGAAAAATCCGGAGTGTTGAGAGGCATAAAGCAATATAAAAGTAAGTCTTGCAAAGCAGGAGCTGTCGCCCTCTGACAGTAGTGCTTTAAAACTCATGTACTGGAGTGGCAGACGTAAAACAAGCCATCCTGTTTGTTTCCCCAAAGTTAAAAAGCATGCAGTGTGATCAATCAAGACAGAACAGAAAACCTAGGAAGCACAGCTATGCAGGCACATGTAGATCCATGCTGCTCATATAAAAACATTAACACTGTTTATTTCAAGATGCAGTCTGAAACCAAAAGGCACATATATAGAATTAATATCTGACATGGAACTGCACAATAACCATCTGCTTTTACTATGTATATTCCAAATATAACTGAAAAACAAGTCCAAGAATAAATCAGAGTATTTCCATTAATAACAGCCATTTTAATTACAATATAGCACATGCAGTGGTAATTAATATCGGCATTTGGGACGACACTACATTGTCAGACAAAGTATCTATATTAGGCAATTATAATTAAGGCACTTTTTTTATATTCTTTTTTACTTACCTGGAGCTGCCTGGCTGGGACTGGGTGCATGCGGATTGGAGCATGGGTGGGTGACGGGCGCTGGCCAGACCAGACAGACTCTGCACACACACCCACACACACACACACACACACACACACACACACACACACACACACACACACACACACACACACACTGCACTGCAGAATTTGAAGGAATTTTGGCATTGGTAGAACATAAGTAAAATTAATTGTAAACACTTTAACTGTCTGAACAGTGCAGCTGAGCAGCTCCGCTCACTGCTGTAGTACACGTGATGACATTAGCCACAACTTCTACTTGCTAAAAAAAAATTTAAAAAAATCAGGAATTGAAGGGGACACTCAGGAACTCATGGCACCCCATTATTTTGTCCGCAAAACCAGTAAATACAGAGGAATTTGGTAGGGTTGAGAGATATAAGTTACTGACTAATTTTTAAGAAGAGCTTCTAGAAGGCACCCAGTCTTTGTATAGTCTCAGTCCTTTATGAAAGGGACCCTCCCAAACACCAGACAAAAGAAGGAATAATTTTATATGGATGGCAATAAACAAGTGCAAGAAATCATCACAATAAGGCAAATACTTAAATATGCTTGCCTGTTTTTAATTTTCTGTCTATATCACTCAGTGCTAGAATACAGACTAAAACCACATGATGTACCATTAACCTGGACATAAAACAAACTCATTTAGTAATATAACTAAACAAATGTGTCCATATGAATATGTGGATAAATACAAACTAAAACTGTAAAGTAAAATTAATGAAATGTTAAATCCATATTAAAATTATCATAAAAAAAGCTTAGGCTGCCAATGTAAATCAATGCATCCAATTTGAGCTGGGTCAATATATTAAGGATTACGCAGCTTGGAGTCAAGATGTGTCTTTTAAACAATTGTGCCAAAAAATAATAAATAGCAAATGCACGCCTCAAATAAAAAATGTTTTATTTAATGATTTACCAAAAATGAGTCTGTTTCAAAACTGTTCCAAAACAGCTTTTGCAATGATAATTTCCAAAGCATTAAGGAATGGTTCTAGATAAACATAAAATGTATTATAACATATTTGAAGTGGGCTTTAAGTGCAAAATATCCTTTTATTGCAGAAAAGAAACACTTCTAATTGCATCAACAGGTTTATTTTGACTATCAATAGTTTTGTATAATTTAAATATTTAATAGAAATTTGGAATGACCACTAACTTTAATGCATGGATCTGTTTCTAACAGCATGTTGTTTACTGAATAGACTGAAGAAATAAAAAGTTTTTCTTCATTTCTGCCACTGACCAAAAAGAAAAAACATTGAAGCATTGTCTGTTCCAGCGATAACAACATCCTGCAGTCGAGTTTGTAGGGAGCAATGATTCTGGACTGGGAGGAATATGGATGGTGTGGGGGAGGGGAAACATCTTTTTCTTTATCATTGGGAAATAAATTTAAAAGAAAAGGTCAGGGCAGATCTGTTATTTTCTGGGATTTCACCCACAAGGATGTTTGCTCCCAGAAGGAGGAGGGATGGGAATACTGCAGCAGATGTAAAGAAAGGCTTTCTTTTTTGTTTGAAGTTCACTTTTTGTATATAAGAAAACAGACATGGGAGAAAAGGCATCACCAGTTTTACTTATGAACTGATTACAATGGTAGACAGCATACCTTTAAGTGGTATTGTAAAAACTTCTGGACTGCAACTGATAAAAATTCAAATAAAAAGAAGCTTTTGCTTGTAGACTTCAGATCCTTGGGAATGGGTTTCTTAGTGAATAAAGTGGAATGTTTACTTCAGAAGAATGTAAATGCACAATATGTTTCTGAAAGAAGTGATCTGTGTCTGGATGGCACTCGGGGCAGACCTGTAGACAATTAATGATTTTGCCATTATTTTTCAGTTGCAAGTTTCACTTTCTTTCTTTCTGTGGCTTGACGCAGTAAGGCAAATTCAGTTTTTTGTGTTTTTAGGTACCATAGATCCTTCTTGCAATGGGCTGTACTCGCCTTATAAACCCTTACAATGCAGAGTGATGTGAGACTTGCTTTTGAGACTAAAATAAAAGTGATGCTTTTGTTTAATATTCATATAAATTAAATTCTAATTGTTGCCTCAAAAGTCATTAATGGGAACAGGATGGATAATGATTTGTACAGGTGATTCTTCAACTAAAATTGGAAAATAGCAGTTCAGCGCATTAAATCCTAAAGACATATCCAGGTGTTTTTCTATTTACATCCTATTGATGCCTGTAGGCATCTAATATTGCCTATTCATATTTAAACTAATACTTCAAAAACCATGCTACATACATTACTAAAAGATTTCATGTTAAAGGATACATGAAGGACAATACAACTGCTCTGATACTTGGCTTCTGTCTAATGTGGGTAAAGGGATAAAACTACAGTTCATACAATATTTACGTCATCATAAATTTCAGATTTCTCTAAATATCTCAATGACCAAGTAGCACAGACAAAACATGCTTAGCCTTATAATAAAGCTCTGAGCTGGACATGCTTAGCCTTATAACAAAGCATTCAACAGGATGAACAAAATGCCACTGACAGTGTATGTATGAGTAGCTTGAATAATTGCCAAAATATTTTTTTACAAAATATTATAAACTTAGTAATTCATTTGTTTACTGTGAATTATAAAATTCACTTTAACATCTAAAACATAAAGAATACTATAACTGTAAAAAAATAGTTTGTTTTAAAGAATCTATCATTTATACTTACTTTAGTAAATCCTGTGGTTTCAGAGATATGAACATTTGTTCGAAGTGCAAAGAGATAATTTGATTTTATAAAAAGCTTAGGGTCTGCCCATTGGTGGTTACAGTGCAAACTTCACTGGCAGGAAGTAGTTAGGGTAGGACATAGGAAAGTGCTGCACCCAGCAGAATGAAATGTCACTTGTGCATGTAAATGTTTTCATTCTATAATCATTTTTGCAGTACAAAATTAATATCCACTGCATTCAACAGACTAATAAACTTTTATGGGAGATAGTTTTTTAAAGTATACAACATTTTCTAAAGAAGGGCATATTGCATTTTCTGTAACAATTCCATTAGGCTATGAAAAGGTACTGAAACAACAGTTTAGCTTGCCACAAATTAATACAATGCTTTAAGTATGATTTGGTTTCTATTTATGAAATCAGCAAAGAAAGTTATGTATTTGTTAAACACATGTTTGCAGAGTGCAAGGAGGGGATGGGAAAGTACAGAACTCATCCATCATCATCTTCAGCACCCTTTTTCCCATTTTTCTGCATGGGATCGGGTTTTCATGTCAACTGTCATCCTCTTTCTTCATTCAGTGCCATTAGCAGTCATGCTTAACTGTAGCATTTTTTTTCTCACTCAGTCCATCAGTCGGTTTGTTGGATGTTCTCTTTCCTGTTTGTTTTCTTCCTGTCTATCCAAAATCATCTTCTCTAGATTGTTTTCTGCTTTCCTGAACATGTGCCAGCACCACTGTAATCCGTTCTCTTTGACCTTCTGTGCAAATGGAGCTACTTTGGCTCCTGCTCTTATGTTCTCATTTCTTCATCTTTCCCACAGTGTCCATCCTACTACCATCTCAGTCACTTCATCTAAATCGCCTCTAGTTTCCTCAACTGCTCTGCATTCACTGCTCACGTTTCTGTAGCATGCAGCAGTTTTAGTCACACCACTGTTTTCTGAACCTTACTTTTCAGTGTCTTTATTATTCTTCTGTCACACCTTACCTCTGACACTCTGTGCCATTTGGCTTTGACCTCAACTTTCAGACTTACTTTTCTTTAACCACACTTCCCAGAAACCCTTCTGATAAAATTAATTAATGTTATTAAGATTTCTGTCTAAATATTAAAAGTTGAAAACAAAGTCACCATTAAACATGAAAAAAAGAATAAAAAGTGTAAGCCTGTATGATCACATTTCCAAAAAAAAAACTGATATGCTATGTTTGTATTTTCAGCTTGTATAACCCATGTGTTTATTACAGGCCTTTCCCATTAATCAGAACATTTGTCAACCTACAATTATTTTCCAATGGCTGATTTTTCAGACTCTGGCCAAAATAATTACTTGGAACATAACGTTTTATGACAGTATTACACCACATGGCAATATATCCTACAAAGTGTTCTTAAAATTTGCGGCCAAATAAGGACTTGCACTCTATGAAGACCTCAGCTGTGATCAACAGAAGTAGAACGCTTGAAAGGGAAAAGCAACACTGAAAACAATTTTCCAGCACACTACAAATTACTAGAACAATTTCACCACAGGAGAAGAAGGGTTAGCATTTGTTATGATACATAACAAGATATTTGCCAATATTTGTGGCTAAAAAAATTGCTATATTTGTAATTAGGGTTCAGGATGGTATTCATAGTCCCAGGATGCATATTTTTGAAAAGGCCAAATGGCAAAGAGCACCTCTACTCTTTTATACAAATATGCTCAATGCCAGTTAATGGCACTGAATGTGAGAGTGAAGATTTGCCCAGAAATGCCTATAAGCTTTTGGTCCATCTGTAAGTTTACAAACATGATTAAACCTTGTCTTGGTATATGTAAATATAACTGTTTGATTGTAAAGCAATGATTACTTTTGGCTATTTTTTGTAACTTGAGAGATGAGTAAGAGTCTGCACAAGCCTAAAATCTATTACTGACACTCAGTTAAGGAAAGCAGCATCCAGTGCAGCTATGTACAAATGAATTTAAAAAAAATATAAGGTGCTATTTATGTAATATATGGGTGTTGTTAAGTGGACACCCAAAATAGGTTTTTATAAATTTGGAAAAGGGGAAGATAGGGCAGCTAAAAATGAGAGAGAGAAGACAAGGTACAAACAAAAGGAAGGTATCAAGAGGGTTGTGCTGGTGGAGGTGAGAGAGGAGGTATTTTATGTTTTTGGCAGGGGATAGATCCCCATTTTTCCAACTTTTTTATAACAGGGAAGATAAGGAAGGAAGAAGGGAAGACCATACAGGAGAGAGGATTAAGGAAGAATTAAGGAAAGCATTTTACATACAAGACAGAAAGGAACAATTCAGTGGGCTGAGAAGGGGCCAAACAGATGGCAGACATGCACAAGAGAGAGGGGTGAGGATGTATTACAACAGGTCATACCCATGTACAGAGCACCTTAATTAGTCCTACTGCCTGATGTAGTGACATGGGTGTGGAGGCCTCCTGTGGCTCAGTGGATGCAGCTGACCAGGTCATCGAGTCATTAAACAATTGGAGGAGGTCTAGCATTGGCTGAAGGTATCTCTCCACTGCCTGCTCAAAAGCATTCTCAGCCAAGTCCCAAAACTTATGAGTTTGCTGCATTCCAGGCTATTTATTTCTTTATTTATTATTTGTCATTTGATTACCAGAAACGTCCAGATGGGTAGGTGTCATTTTTCAGTAGAGGCCTAGGAACAAACACTCCAAAGTATTACAAAAACATTTTAAAAACAATAATTTTACAATCCACAGCACAACAGCACAAAGATACAGTAGATAAATAGCCTGCTCCACATGACAACCAACAGGAAAAGCAGAAAATGGAGCAGAATAAAATGATGACCAATAGTTATAGAAGTAAAACGTCTTTAATTGAATCCAAATGTAAGCACTTTCACAGTTACACAGACTGCTTCTACAGATGATACTATTAGTCAAAAGCCTTCATCCCTTAAATACAGTGCTTAACATTCAAATGCACTACCTTCCTGATTGCTTGTTGCACATTTAAAGGAACACCATCATTGCTACTGCAAAAACTGCTAGTAATAAATACATTTACTAAAGCTAATTACACTCAAGGCTGTATAATAAAACATGCAGCTATAACCGCATTACTTATTTAGTATATGTATCTATACAATATGCAAATCAATATAAACAACCTATAAAAAAATAAAAAAAATTATAAAAAACGTGTGTTACCCTGCTACGCCATCAGTATACACACATTGATTCACATCCTATTAAAACTATGTTATCTATGTAGAGGTCTAGCTTAAAGTATAGGTTTGATGGGGACTTTGTCATTCAAACCACTGACACTATCAGCTCTTAATTTAATAATCCAGTGGGTTCCATTTGTTTCTGTCTTATTTTTAACATCTCCACGTCTCCCATCCTGTCTATTTTTTCCCATAACTAGGAAGTGAAATTTCTGTGCGTCCCCTTTGTGAATGACATGTTTAGATAATGCATTAGTGGTGGTTCTGGTATTGATATTGTATATATATTCCCTTGTCCTATCATGTAGTCTCTGATCAGTTTTGCCTACACAGAAAGAGCCACAGCTTATCCCTCTCACCCCCCAACTTGCACCATTTTACTGCTATTTTTCTCTGGTCAAACCCACCTCCTGAATGCATCTAGACCACTGGCAGACTTCAATAATTATCATTAGTCATTTTTGAGCATTTCTCCATTTCTTCTTATTCTACTACCAAACTGATATGACACTTACCAGCAGCCCACTCAGCCCCACTCCGTTCACACTCGCTACAGCTCAGGGTCTCTCTGCTCCCCTACACTGCCCCCATTCTCCACCCACCCCCACTACACATAGAATTATCCTAACCCTTGATCAGCTGACCATTCCACCACACTCATACCCAAGCTAACAGACACACCACACCCACAACACACCCATTCACCACTTTGCAACCATCCTCTACCCCACAAACAATACCTTCACACTCTCCATTCCAGACAACACTAACCTCATCCTTACAGCTAACAATTTCTTTCAAAATGCTCCACACCCACTACCCCCGCCACTACCCTCTTCCACTAATCCTACTTTTCTTATGTGCAGGGCTCTATATAGTCTCCAACAGTACCTCTTATCACTATTCACTATTAAACCTCAACCAAAACAAACCCCCCACCTTACCCGTTACCACATCCAACCCCCACAAACACATAGACCCACCCCATACCTCACATAATTCATCCTTCCCCCAAACCACCCAACCAACACACTACTTCCCATTCTCCAAAAAGCAACCCAGCTTCAGGTATCATTGTCACATAGTCACTTACCTTAAAACCATTACCAACATAGCAGCTCAGTTACTACTAGGAGGAGACATCCATCCCAACCCTGACCCACTATCTACCCCCATTAACATAAATAACAACTACCTTCCATTCATACAGAAGCCCACTGACCTGTTAATACTACATTTGAGCATCCGTAGTATTATGAACAAAATAGAAGCATTTCATTCAGCTATTTCTATATATAACCCTGGCATAATGCTAATAACAGAGACATGGCTTAAGCCTCACATCAAAGACAACACTATTAACCCACCTGGCTATAACATCCTAATGGTAGACAGAGCAACGAAAAGAGGTGGTGGTATTGCCCTACTTTACAAATCCAACTTAAAGATCCAACCCCTACAAAATGAACCCCCAAACTTCAAAAATGCAGAGACAATACTAGTCTCCTTACTCCTAAACCAGCATAAACAACTAAACTAACTCTGCATCTATATTCCACCAGGCGACAACATAAATACCCTAGAATCAATTCTTCACTGGACTTCCCACTCCCTCCCCCATGAAACCATAGTCTTAGGTGATGTCAACATCGACTGGAACTCTATCCACTCCCCAACACCCACCAACTACATTAACCTATACAACTTCACCAAGCTCATTCAAACACCCACACTTATAGATAAAACCACCCAAAAGAGAATCCATATTAGACTGGATCTTCACTAATAAGGCCAACACTGCCCACCAATGTGGTACCCTACCCAATTCCCTCAGTGACCATAACCCAACCTATATCCCTCGACATAAACTTATATGTAACAATCCACCCTCCCTACTACAAGCCCGTTCCCACAAGAACATCCCCGCAGACATATTCACAGAAACCTTGCAATCCTGTAACTGGGCTCCCATCAAATCACTCCCACTAGACAATGCAGTAGAATACTTTAACTCCACATTCCTAAAGATCCTAAATCAACTAGCCTCAATCAAATTAATCAGATTATGTAGCAATCCTGGCCCCTGGTTACAGAAAAATACAAGGACCTTACTAAAAGAAAGGGACAGAGCTTGGAAATCCATGCCTTCTTAGAACTTAGAAACAGGGCAAAAAAAAAAAAAAAAACAGATTAAAATAGACAAACGTAATCACTATATATATATATATATATATATATATATATATATATATATATATATATATATATATATATATATATATCCCTACAAGAAAAATATAGTAACAACCCACAAAATTTCTGTGCTGCAGTAAACAACATCCTGCAACCTGGAAAAACCAGAACACCACCACCAAATATACATGACACTAACCTTGACATAGCTTCCAGCTTTAACAATTACTTCACCTCCTCCATACTAAAACTCTTAAAAGACTCAAACCCCACTAACCCCCACCAACCCTCGAAGCCGAATCAAACAACACCCCAATTACCCCCCTTCTCACTCAAACCAGTATCTATAGCAATCATCCAAAAACTCCTAGCAAAACTCAAACCATCCACCCTTGCTGTCAACAACCTCCCAGCCAAATACCTCCAACTTGCATCTAGGGGCATCACTTACTCAATCTCAATACTTATAAATAGGTCGATTAATAAACATTACGTTCCATCCTTCTGGAAAATCTCATACATCATCCCCATTCACAAAGGATCTCTGCAACTACTGCCTAATCACAATACTTTCACCCCTTTCAAAAATTCTAGAAAGATGTATCCATTACCAACTCCTCTCCCATCTACTCTTCAATAACCTGCTATCTAAAGCCCAGCATAGATTTCTACCATGCTACAGTACCACCACTGCCCTAATTAGCTTCACCAACACCATAAACTCATACAAAAATCAAGGTAAACTTGTCTCTGCCACCTTCCTAGACCTATCCAAAGCATTTGACACAGTTTCCCACAATAAATTCCTATCATCCCTCTCCAAATTCAACCTTGGCAAGCCCACCTTACAATGGTTCAGTACCTACCTTGATAAACATTATCAATCTGTCAAATGGCTAAACTCCCTATCCCCCCAACTCCCAGTCAATTGTGGCGTACCTCAGGGCTCAATACTGGGCCTCCTTCTCTTCAACATTTTTACAAACCAACTCCACTTAGCAACCACAAAGGCAGAAATAGTCCAATACGCAGATGACACTACCCTAATCTGCTCTGCACCCAATATCCACCTCCTGCAAATCCAAGCCCAAGAGTCCTTCACAGAAATAGAAAACTGGCTAAACTATTCACACCTCATATTGAACCCCAAAAAAAGCTCAACTAGTACTATTCCACTCAATAAAGGCTAACAACCCCACCTTCTCCATGCTCTCTGCCAATAACACTCTCACAACACCAGTCTCTGAGGCCAAACTACTAGGTCTTACAATTGACCAAAACCTTAAATACAGTAAACACATACCCCTAACCATCTCCAAAGTCCACAGAAAGCTAGGATTCCTATATCGTAGCAAAAAGTTCTTAACCTCTGAATACAAAGCTGTCATAACCAGAACTCATCTCTTATCAGCACTACTATATGTAACCCCAGTGTTAACTAATCTAAATAAAACTGACTTGAACAGAGTTTCAACATGTTACAACAAAATAATCAGGTTTGCAACCAATGCAAAATCTCGATCTCGCCACTGTCGATCCTTACAGAAACTACACTAGCTAGAATTCCCAAACCTACTTCACTACCACGAGCTCAACTTAGCCCATCAAATACTATACCACCCAGATAAAACCCCCACCCTAGTAGGCCTCCTAAACTTCTACAGCACCAACAGGGAACTACGATCCAGTAACAAAGCCCTAATTGATGTCATTCCAAGCAAAAACAGCTCAGAGAATTCTCTATTCCCTAATGAAGTTGCAAAAACATGGAACACCCTTCCACCAGATCTCAGGCTACAAAACCACACTGCCACTTTCAAGAAACTCCTTAAATCACACCATTACAGAAAACATCTATGCAACTGTAATGACCCTCCCTGAACCTACAACATCTAGGTATCATTCATTTACTGACCTTGATGTACACTGTTCCACTGACACTATGCTTTGCCTAAGCAATTTTGTACATATGTAAATCTCTAGTAAATGTGTTAATTACTATGAAGCTCTAGTCTATTGTACTGTATGCTTGAGCAATTTTCTATTGTATTGTCTGCTTGAGTAATGCTTGTACTTATGTAAATATCTAGGACATCTGTTAATTACTATGAAATCCAACTCTGTTGTATTCTATTTCAGTTGCATTTTACTCTGTACTTTGTTTACACTTTTTGTTATCTGTTTTACTCTCTGTAACACTGTGGACCTTTTCTCCCCATAACTCTGCAGAAAACAGACACTTGTTGTCCAGTCGGACTATCCTGGTAAACAAATGTTAAATAAATAAATAATAAATAAATGTGTAGTGTCACACGTGGCTACAACATTAAATGTGAATGTCCTATCAAAATCTGGATGATAGAGCTGTCCTGTTGGATTTATATATTTTCACAAAGGTTACACCGATTACAGGGACTAGTACCGATTCCAAACTCAGTATTTCACTGAGTATTCCTCCCCACTGAATAACATAACCTTCTTTTCAGAGATTTCATATTTTTATATGTAAAACTCGGATTATTGCCAATGATGCCTAGTATCTTTTCATCAGCTGCTAGAATGGGCCAAAACGTCATATATATATATATATATATATATATATATATATATATATATATATCAATGGCTGTTCTAGCATTACTTGAGAAATAAACAGATAATCTCACTATGTTGTGCTTATTGTTAGCCCACATTTGAGCTTCCCTCCCCTCAGTTACATCAGAGAAATAGGAATCTCTGTTCTTTTTTCTTTATGTTCTGTTATGTTATCAGTATGAGAAGAATGTTGATGGAGGATGGAGCTTATAAGCTGATTACACAAAGGGAAGTGGCTAGTATAATAAATAGAGTGAATAATGTACCAGAAGAGAGATTATCTAGAGCTATTGAGTATTCCCTATATAAGTATTTAAAATACAGGAACCTCTTATTCCAATCATACAGGGTATACCCAAAATATATAAACACCCCACTAACCCTCCTTTAAGACTGATAGTTTTGGGGGAGAAATTGGTGCGCAGAGTTAATTTCCATCTTCCTAGACAAAAAGCTTAAACCTTTATTAGAATGTAGTTCTTTAATCTTACGTGACTCGAAACATTTTTTGAGAGATTTATATCCTTTCTTTAGGGACCAAGCCAGAATGGTTGATCTCATTTTGGTAACTCTAGATGTTCAGTCATTATTTACAAAATACCTAATGGAAGTGGAATAACTCTGCTACAATACTTGGTTAAGCATAGTTAGTATGACATCATGCATATAGATTTATTATGCCTCCTTATGTTGACAGTTGTGGAAAACAATATATTTATGTTTGAGAAGGACATCTATTTACAAGTGGATGGTGTAGCTATGAGCACATCCTGTGCAAATAGCTATGCCAACCTGTTGATGGCCACTTGGGAGCACGGGACCGTAAAGGAAGGACCATACAGGGAACAAGTATGCTTCTACCAACGGGTTGTAGATGGCCATTTTTAATATGGAAGAAGAAGACTTGGAGGCTTTTAATTTTTATATTAATGGTGTTACATTCTTTTTGAATTTTACCATGGAATATATGTGGTGGTGAAGCTGCGGTAGTGTTGTCGCCTCACAGTTAGACATTGCCCATTCGATTATCAGTTAGAGCATCTTCTGTGTGATGACATGCATGAATGGGCGTTCCTTCCTTGAAGGTTGTGTGTTAGGCCCGGCAAGCCACATGTAAAACTCTACTCTCAATCATTAGCGGACCGGAGTTCCACTGTGGCGACCCCTAACCGGGAAAAGCCGAAAGACGCAACAACAACAACCATGGAATATTCATATGAGCAGATATCCTATTTGGATATAAGTGTGTTAAAGCCTCGAACAGGGGATGTTAGCACCTAAGTGCATAGGAAAACTTGTCACAGATATAATTTACAACTTCAAAGTAGTATGCATCCCCCACATGTATTTGACAATATAGTAAGGGGACAAGCTATGAGAATCTCCAGGTTATATAAAAAGGATAAGTTGTTTATGACAGAAATAGAAGAAATGGAGCATAGATTTTTAAGCAGGGGATATAGCACACACAAAGTTAGGTGTATTATTCAGGAGGTCAAAGAAGAATTAACAGAGAAGGCACATTCCTACTTCGCTGATGTAATTGAGGGGATGGAAGCTCAAATGTGGGGTAACAATAAGCAGAACATAGTGAGATTACCTGTTTATTTCTCAGTCACACAGACTGCTCAGACGAGACCTGTGTCTGGCATACAAGACCATTTCAGACCCAGCCTTGATGGAGTTGCTGCATATCCATAATACAAACTCCACTCACGCAACCTGCACACAAGGACTTAACCTGCTCTGTGACATTAATAGAACTTGTTGGAGGGATAGATCTGTGTCCAGAGACTCCCCTGTCTGTGGAATAGACCTCCTCTCCAGGTCAAGCAGAGTACTTCTCTAGCCCACTTTAAGAGGAACCTGGACAACTGGATTGGGAACAGAAAATATATCCCTGGGATCCCACCTGTGTCCCTGCTGTTGGAGAGGGGAAACAGGTGCTGACTTTGTGGGGACATGGGTGAAATTCTTGGCTAGGCTTATAAGGGCCTCCAGGCCAATAGCCTAGTATCATCCTATGAACCTATGAACCTAAGTAATGCTAGAACAGCCACTAATATATATAAGAAGTTTTGGCCCATTCTAGCAGCTGATGAAAAGATACTAGGCATCATTGGCAATAATCCGAGTTTTACATATAAAAATATGAAATCTCTGAAAAGAAGGTTATGTTATTCATTGGGTAGGAATACTCAGCGAAATACTGAGTTTGGAATGGGTACTAGTCCCTGTAATAGGTGTAACTTTTGTGAATATATAAATCCAACAGGACAGTTCTATCATCCAGATTTTGATAAGACATTCACATTTAATGTTGCAGTCACGTGTGACACTACAAATGTGGTCTATTTAGTCCACTGCATACATTGTGGCTCATTCTATGTGGGCAAAACTGATCGGAGACTACATGATAGGATAAGGGAATGCATATATATATATATATATATATATATATATATATATATATATATATATATACATATAAAATATCAATACCAGAATCACCACTAATGCCTTAGCTAAACATATCATTCACAAAGGGGGGACACGCAAATTTCACTTCCTAGTTATGGAAAAAACTAGACTGGATGGGAGATGTGGAGATGTTAAAAATAAGACATAAACAAATGAAACCCATTGGATTATTAAATTAAGAGCTGATAGAGGCAGTGGTCTGAATGACAAAGTCCCCATAAACACATACTAAAGGCTAGACCTCTGCTATATAACATAGTTTTAATAGGATGTTAACCAGTGTGTATACTGGTGGGGTAGTAGGGTAACACGTTTTTTATAAAAAAAAAATATTTTTTTTATTTTTTATAGGTTGTTTATATGTAATTTGCATATTGTATAGATACATATACTAAATAGGTAATGTGGTTATAGCTACATATTTTATTATAGAGCTTTGAATGTAATTAGTTTTAGTAAATGTATTTAGTACTATCTGTTTTTGCAGTAGCAATGATGGTGCTCCTTTAAATGTGCAACAAGCAATCAGGAAGGCAGTGCATTTGAATGTTAGGCACTGTATTTAAGGGATGAAGGCTTTTGACTAATAGTATCATCTGAAGAAGCAGTCTGTGTAACTGTGAAAGCGCTTACGTTTGCATTCCATTGAAGCCATTTTACTTCTAAAAGTGTCGGTCGTCATTTTATTCTGCTCCATTTTATGCTTTTCCTGTTAATAATTTTACAATCTTCAAAAATAATGCAAAAGCTTGTGCAGTTTAATTATACCAATTTTTTTCATAATGTGACAACATTGGTTAAAACAGATGCAACTTATAAGACAATGATTTAATATTTAGAGAAATTTCAGCCAGTTTAGAAAAATTAAAGGTAAATGAGATAAGTTGTTATGGATATGGGAATTATGTGGACTGTGACCTAACATTTTACCAACATGTGTTCATTGCTGTAAGAAAGTCCTCCTACAATGTACAGCTTATAAACAAAGAGATTGTGTTTAAATTTGGGGATGTCATTGTCCCCCTTTTCTCAGCCTCATTAGAGCAATCATTAAGTATAATCCCCCCTTTGGCATACATCTGTCCAGACAAATGCAGCAACTGGAACTGAAATAACTGGAATTCCCACAGAAAAGACATACTAAAAGGATACATGGCCTAAACAACATGTCCTACATGGACCGACTCAAAGCTCTGTCACTATACTCCAGATCCTACAGACTGCTAGTAGGTGGCCTGTGTCCAGCATACAAGCCATTCTCTAACCCATTACTGATGGATTTACTGCACATCAACAAGTCAAGTGGCATCAGAAGTACTTGGTCTAGTTATCTAAACTTCTTCTAAAACATCAAAAGAAAGGTTTGGAGGGACAGGTATATCTTGAAGAGGGTACCACTGCTCTGGAACAGTATGAGTATGAGTTGAGAATCACAAAGCCATGGTTCATTGGCTTTTAAAGCTTCCGGAGTAATGTTTTTGGAGAAATGCCAGATTGTCTGATGTGCATATGAATGTGGAGTCAGTGGAATCATCTGCGCACTGTATTAGGGAGGTCTGTTGTATGGATGTGTGAAGGGTGTTGGTGAAATGTTAAAGAGGGGAGGGCAAAGGAAAGAGCTTTGTGGTACACCAGTGGTTACTGGAAGGTATGGCAAGAGGGTATACTGGTATTTTACTGACTGATACCTATTAGATAGGTCGCTTTTGCACTATTGAAGGGTGGGTTGAGTCAGACCTAGTGAAGACATTTGAAATAGAAGTTTTCTGTGACAAACTTTGTTGAAAACTTTAGACAAATCTAGAAATAATGAGGAGACTAGTTTGTCATTATCTGTAGCTTTAATGACAGTATGTATAAAGGTTAGACGTGCAGTGTTAATAATACAGGAGGGATAGAAGCCATGTTGTGTGGAGGCTAGGAGTTCTTGCAGTAGATAGTTTAGCAGTTGATTATGAACAAATTTTTCAAGTATTTTGTTAAGGGGGATACGATTGCTATAGTCTAAAGTTAGTGGATTCTGCTGAATTTCCTCTTTTCTGTAGAAGGATAATGTGTGATTTTTTTTTCCAGAGAGAGGGAATATGAGATTCCTGGGCTGATCTATTTTATTTATTATTTATTTTATTTATTTTACATTTGTTGACCGGGCTAGTCTGGCTGGATACATGTCCATTTTCAGCAGAGGCCCGAGGAGAAAAGCTCCACTATATACTGGTACATTACATAAAATCAATTACTATAAGATACAGCTTATAAGGATCTAAGAACTAATTGAAAGCAGAATATTAACAATACAGAAGCATTTTTACAGAAGTGTACAGTTCATAAATTACATCATTTTTACAGAAAATGTCTAATACTTAAAATACTAAATACTGTGTAGAATTCCTAATCCCATATTGTTACGAAAAGCAGGAGTAGTAATTTAGAAAGGACAGAAAAGGTAGCACATACAAAGGTCTATAACAGAGAGGATAGTGGGAGGAGAGGGAAAAGGAAGAGAGTAGTAGATATGGGGATAGAAGGAGTCCAAGTGCAGAGGCTAGTCTAGGAAGGAGCTGAAGAGATAGGTTAAAAATCAAAGTAGATGAGATGATAGGGTAGAGTGAAGAAAGTTAGTCAGGTGTACTACAAGAACAAAGCCAGTGTTCTTGGAAGTACAGTTTAATTTTATGTTTGAAGAGAGGCAAAGAAGTAATTAGTGTTATATCCCTAGGTAACAGATTCCATATCCTACCTACAGAATTTGTGAAAAGAGAGTTGCCAGCTGAGTTGTTGGACTTTGTAGAACTGATCAAGAGTTTACAGGAGGATCTAAGGGAGGTTAGATTGTTGTAAGGGATTAATAGTTGAGAGAGTGTAGGGTTGTTTCCAGGTTGGTGCAGTATTTTGTGGGCAATAGTGAGTTGTGAGACTGTAAGGTAGTTTTGTAATTCCAGCCAGCCTAAAAGTCTCAAATTATGACAGTGATGGGTTCTGAAGGGGTTTCCTGTGGCGAAGCGGGCAATGTTATTGTAGCAAATGGCTAGTTTGTTTAGGTTAGCTTTCTTAAGGTTGGTAAAGATCGGAGATGCATAAAATAAAGTGGATAAGAGATGAGAGTGGGCTTATTTATAAGGCTTATTTATTTATCCTTATTTATAAGGATTTAGACAGGACAGACAATGGTATTGGCTGCTATTTTTAGGTACTCGCTTGGATGGTCATCAGCTGAAGTAGAACATGGTTTGAATTAGTTTTAGAGTAGTTTTATTTAGGATGTGGTCACAGTTTTGAAAGCGAAAGTGGATGTGGTGACATGCGGCTGTTGGGCAGGACTGGGACTAGATGTTGGGGAATCCTTGCTTAGGGATGCTATACTATCTATGAAATGAAAGTTAAATTCTATTGCATTTTCAGGCAGTGAGTTATTAGGAGTGGAGTTGGGTTGAATGTTTGGCTTGGATGTAAGATTTCTTTAATGGCTGAATGGATTTTTTTTAGGTTTGTGTTATTGTTGTTCTAAGTGTTAATATAGTATATTTTTTGTCTTCATTTATTGGCTTTTTAGTAAGGCTGTGGAACATTCTGAAGTTTTAGATATCATGGTGTTCTATATTTTTGCCATATTTTTCATGCTTTTCTCTTTCTTGCATTAGAATTCTATTGTTTTTTGATAGCCATATTGCATTATTTATTTTAGTTTGTTCTTTATGAGTTGCAAGGCTATTTAGTATATTTAGGAAGCCTGTACTGGATTTATTTAGGGCTTCACTGGAGTGGCCACAGACCCATAACCCTCTCTCCTGCTCATTGAAGACATTTCTAGGCATACAGGAGGGGATTGTGATCAGCCCCTGACCTAGGAGGTGTAAGGCTGGGCTACCCCTGGGACCTTTGGATTGGCAGAAAAGAAAACATAAAAGGGACAGAAATAAAAAAATAGAACATTAAAGAGGGGAAAGAAAGAAGAATGCAAAATGGAGACAAGAAGGAAGCATAAGTTGCTCTTTACAATATTTTGACAATGCATAGTGAACATTTAAGCAGGTATACTGCATGGATTTGTACTACATAATACACTGATTAATAATGCTGCCAAATGGTACAACTACTGTGTACTTCTGGGTAATTATTTGTGCTCTGACTGTAGTTTATATCTGAAAGAGTTCAGCAAAAATTATAAAAAACTACCTACCTTTTTATTACAGAATAGGACAGACAATACATGTCTCTTTTTTTATACTTTTTTAAATAAAATGTGTATGCAACTGCCTTTTGTCAACTGTTTTAGTCTCCTGGGAATCTTGCCTTACTGTAGCAGTAATAACTGCTCTGGTCATTCCCTGACAATCTTGCATTTCCTTTCCTAACTTCTTTATTTTCTGGTAGATGGAAGTATTATGGGATGCACTCTGTTCCTGTGATTTGATACACTGACAGGCACCAGAGTGTCTGTTGTGGGAGTGGGGAGTAGACTTAACTATTGCTGCATTGCTCGCAATGGCAAAGATACAGTTCCTGAAGAGCTGATAACTTTACCAAGAAAGTATACTTGACCAGTGTAACCAGCAGTATGCTGTGCACTGTGTCACTGTGTTTTTCTCATTTAGGACATTTGAACTGCTTGTTAAGCATACAGTTCCTACTCAGAAGTAAAAAGAATTGAGCAGTACAGCATGCAAGCAGTGCAAAGTGGTATGAAGCTTGTGCACTTACTGTTTTGTCACCTATCCCTACTTTGCCTACAGTGTGTTGGCTAGCTCTGGTCAGCCTAATTATGCATGCAGTACTATGAAAATGCTGCTCAGAGTTGGGAGGGATCCCTGTCAAGAATGAGATGTATCCCTCCAACTCCTACCAGATAGCCAACTTTTTCACTCAAAGTAGGCATCAACAAAGTCCAGCTTCCATTAGGGCTTCTGCAGTGGATAGAGGAGGACCTTGGTGTCTTTTTCAGAACAGCTTGGTACTCAAACTGGGCTTTTCTGGCTGTCGTCTTTCAAACTGGCACTAAAATTGTGAAATATGAAAATGCAGGACAGGGTATAAGAAGGTTTGAACTACACACACACACACACACACACACATACAGTGAGGTTTGACATCAGTATGACCAACCCATGCAACTATATAGCAGTAGTATCTATGGAAGTGATGAGCAGCGTTAGGGATGGTTTATTAACTGGATTGAAACAGTCACAAGGACTTTCACATTTCTTTCAGTACTACTGCTTCTTTTTCTATGTAAAGGGAAAACTTTCTGTGCTATAATACCTGCAGATATTTTGATGGGGTGACAATTCTATGTGCATTAATGTATTCAAAAGGCTGTCAAGAATTTCCATTCTTTGGGAATCATAGAAGCAATTATAACATGTTCCTAACCTTTCCAATGTAACCTGTGTTTTTATAATGCAGTAATGCCTAATGATGTTAAACCAGTTCATTAGTAATCATCTATTTTTTAGTCTTGTCCTGTTTCAAGTAAATCATTCACAGTAATTTCTAAGCTGTTGTGTGAATCTCTTATGGATACAGTAGTAGAGTGGTTGAACTTCATGAGTGCTTCTCCGTTCAGCACCCTTCAGCAGATATGGCCCATAAGAAGCCAGTAATTTTACACCTATTGGAATGGATACATAATTTGCAATGGTGAGATTCATACAGATTATATGAACTTCATTTGCAAAGAAGCTTCATAAATCAGTCTCATTTCATGGCAACACATCTAAGCGCAATGGAAACATAACTTTCCATTGAGCACGCACCTCGTTGACCCACCAGAGATCGACACCTAACCATCAAAAACTGCAGACATAGGGGCTGGAGCCTGAATGGCTAACTGAAAGCAGCAGTATTTTAAAGCTCCATATAACTAGTTAAATAAGACAGGAAAAATATTCTTTTTTTTTCTTCAAAGTATACAATCTTATAGATAAAGGACTAATTTACATAATTAGAAATTTTGGTGAAGTTTTACAAATAATTTCCTGTCAAAAAGCTTGGAGATATATTCACTTGTTAAAATGAGCAACTCAAGGAATTCTCACCAGGATGCTGCCTTAAAGAAGGAACTACAACAGATGACATCTACCCTGCATGAGTTGTCTTTGAAGATGGATGATTTTAAAGAGAACCTGGAAAATCTTAAAACAAGCAGTCAAAAACAGGCTGACACCCTCCAGGAAATGCTACAACAACACCAGACAAGGCTAACAGGAATAGAGGATTCTCTAAATGACTTAAAAAGCAGACTTAAGGAAGAAGAAACACAGAAAGAACTGTTTCTTAAACAAAACACTTGGTTAATAAAGTAGATGACTTGGAAAAAAGAGGGAGAGGAGAAATAACATCAGGATTTTCGGATTACCTGAAAACACAGAAGATGAGGATATTATTTCCTTTTTATCAAGCTGGATCCCTGACTTTTTAAATTTAAAACAAGGACTTTCCTTTGACATTGAAAGGGCACACAGAGCTCTTGGGAAACCTGCCACTAACTCAAACTCTCCTCCTAGGTCAATAATTATCAAATTTCTTTCCTACTTGGACAAGGAACTGATTTTAAGATCTGTTTGGAGGAAGGCACCTCTAAAATATAAACAGAGCCTGATAAGAGTTGATAATGACTATTCATCTATAATAATGGAACAAAGGAGAAAAGTGTGGCCAATGACAAAGTTTCTGAAACAAAATAACATCAAGGCACAACTTGCATATCCAGCTAAGATAAGAATACTGTATGCCAACGAGATGAGGACTTTTATTGACTTAGAGGAAGCCTCTTCATTTATTAAAACTAATAATGTGATTACTTTACCAGAAGATACGGATTGGATGTCACCTTCTCTCAAGAGAACAAAAGAAACAAATGTCTGGACAGATCTCAAAAAGAAGAAACAAAAGACTGATACTCTTACAGCCAAATCTCTCAAAGCATCTACTATGATATGAATTGTTTTAGCATTACTTTAAAGGACCAATTTTACTGCTTGGAATTTTAAAATAAAGGTAACTAACTACTGGAATCTTTATCGATATTTTTTGAAAATAGATGACACATGAGAGTTTTCACATTACCTCAGGTATGTAAAACAAGGTACTTTTCTTTCACAGAAGGAGGGTTATATAGCACATAAAATATTTATGCTATAAATCAACATACATAATATATGTGTATTTTCTCTTAATTTTCTCTTTTCTTTCTCTCTCTTCTCTCTTTGATCATTATTTATTTTAACTGCATCTTGTCTCCCTTTCTGAATTCTCTCCTATTTACTAATCTAATATAGTCTGTATATATTTAATAACTCACTGTCTATACATAGATAAATAATAATCTAAAATATTTTAGTTTTAAAGCAGACTAATTGGTATAGTGAACTTAATTAATTGTTATTACAATATTTATTAGATTAATAATGATAGTCGCTGTTATGCTTATTGGGATTGGGGACATGCTTGTGATTAACTCTAAAATGTTCCATTCATGTACGTATGCCCTTTGAATTATTTCCTTTTAGCATTAACAAATATATATATATATAAAAAAAGGGGGGGGGGTACTGTTGGTTAAGAGAAGTGAAACTTTCTTCATATTCTATTTGCATTGCCATAGCAACAGTAAACAATTGCTGCAGTTTCTAAGGACACTGTGAACTTGTGAAGTGCATTTAGCCTCACAGATAACAAATAATTAGAAAAAGTAATGTTGTTTAGTTATTAAAATGAAAAACAATCTAAGCAAGGTAAAATAAATACACAATAGGACTATTTGTAAATATTTTATTATTTATCCTCATAGGATTACATATTCCACAACTGAAATGTTCCCAAACTACATGCGTACTTAAATGTAGCTGCTTGATTAAAAAGTATTACTCAGTTTAACATGCTGATTCCACAAGCTGTCTGCACTGTAAAAGTTACATTTTATATGTTACTTGAAATTGACAGTCTAAAAGATACATATTACTTTTTGCAACATGTTATCTTTGCAGTTACCTCACACTCTGTACAAACTCACTTGGCAACTGATAGCTATTCATTTAAAATATCAGTTTAAATAATAAATGTGCCCTTGAAATGTTATTGACATTTTGACAAAATATAATCTGAACTGTAAAATGAATGACTTGAAAGAAGTGAAGTAATACATAGATTTCAAAGACAGTTCTTGACACTACAGTATAAGTTGTGTTCTTCTTTCAGCTTTTCCCGGTTAGGGGTCACCACAGCGGAACTCCAGTCCGCTAATGATTGGCAGTAGATTTTTATGGTTCTGAGGTGCCAGCCAACCTTCAACGAAGGCACATCCATTCACGTATGTCTTTCAAATGCCACTCGACCACGGGGAGGACATGCAGACTCCACACAGATGGCACTCCAGCTGAGAATCGAACGGGAAAACCTCTTGCTGTGAGGCAACAATGCTAACGCTGCACCACCGTGGCTTACAGTATAAGTAAAAATGTATATTCACAAGGAAGTAATGAAATGTTTTAGTCTTCCAGTTAAAATAGCTTACTGTCAACATTTTGTGATATCAGAAAGTTTGAAGAGCTAGGAAATTACTATTATTTGTCTTTATAATGATTATTAGACAGATGTTAGACTCTGCTTTGTTTAACGAATTGACACATTTATGAGGAAAAGTGGACTCAATTAGATGTTATTACAATAGTTATTAGATTAATGGTGGACACTGTTATGCTTAATGGGTTACAGGGCATATAAGCAATTAACTCTTAAATGTTTCGTTTATATACATACTATCAGTTGAAATATTTCCGATAATATTAACATAATATATAAAAGGAGTGTACTGTTGCTTGTGAGAAGTGAAGCTTTCTTTACATTCTATCAGCCTCGTGAACTATTTCAGTTTTTTTTTTTTTTTTTTTTTAAATCATTGATTAGAAACCACTATATTTGCATTGTCATGGCAACAGAAAACAACTGCGGCAATTTCTACGGACTTTGTGAATCTGCAAAGTGCATTTAGCCTTGCAGATAACAAATAACAAAAAAGTTATGTTGTTTAGCTATTAAATTGAATTACAATCTAAGAATGGGTAAATTAGATAACTTAATAGAACAACTTGTAAATACTTTATAAATTACTCATATTGGACTACACATTCCTGGAAACTCAAATGAAATGTCCCCAAATTACTTGTGAACTTAAATGAAACTGCCTGATTAATAAGCATAACTTACTTTAACAACCTGAATCCATAAGCTATCTGCTCTATATATGCTACATTATATATGTCACACAGAAAATACATATTAGCACACAAAAAGTACATATTATTTTTGCAACAAGCAATATTTGCACTAACCATACATTCTAAACTAACTCAGCTGGCAACTGACAAGTTATTTATTTGAAACATCAGTCTAAATATTAATTGTGCCCTTGAAATATTGTTGCCGTTTAGACAAAACAAAACCTGAATTGAAAATGTAATGATTTGAAGTAGTGAAGTATTATGCAGATTTAAAAGACAGCTATTGGCACTACAATATAAGTAGAAATGTATACATGCAAGGAAAAATTGAAATGCTTTACACTTTTAGTTAAAATAGCTTATTGTTAACTTTTTGCTTTATCAGAACATTTAAAGAGCTAGGAAATTATTTCTAATTTGTCTTTATTATGTTTACTAAAGTGATGTTAGTCACTGACTTGTTTAATGGATTGTGAGTCATGTACAGGACGGACTACTGAATGTTATTTCTGTTTACCTGTGTTTGCTGAATTTCTTTTATTAGCACTGATTTAAAACAAGGGAAAGAAAGGAAAAGGAAATCTTTGTTTTTGGTCAAGGGAGGAGAGGCTTAAGAGTATTCTAACTACCCCAAGAACTCTCTAAGATGCTCTAAATACTATTTGATTAATACTTACCTAAGGTAAGTCTTGATTACCATATGGGTACCTACACATTAATTCTAGACCTGATGTGATTACCCATTCTGGAAGCAGGAGGTGCCCTGTTCAGGGTGGGAATTGTCAGAGTGGTCATAGTTCATTCTTAGACTCTGCTTTGTAAATCTATAAATATGTAAAAACACTGCAAACTAGAATGTAGGGTGCCTCTACTCAGAGTCAGGATACCACTGATAAGTCATGTCTTTCCATAAGTATAAGTTGAAGATGGTGAGCTGAAGAGTGAGAAAGTAAAGGAAGACAGCACACATACAGTAAATTCATATTTCATTGGTAATCACTCATTGTCTCCTACAGAGTCCTTTTAGTCCAATTATTTTAGTAATAATCTATTTGTTGTTGGATTATTTAGTGCATGCTCCTCTGTTGCATTTAATTTATCTGAAATGACATATCTGACATGTTGATTATTTTCTAAGTCAACATAATAATTGTTTACACTACTAACATTCCATCCTGATATATAAAATACTATAGAATAATAATATAATAATACAGAATTTCATATCTCTTTTAAGAAAATTATCCATATAATAATTTAACATATGGAGCTCAGTTGATATTGTTGGTTAAAGGTATGAGTGATAATCCAATAGATCTATCTTTATCTACGGGATTAGGAATGACTTTCATTCCATGTTTAATGGGAAATTCATATTTACTTGTATTTGATACTTTAGAATTAATGTTTTATAGAAGTACATTTTTAAAGCCTGACCAGAATTTTACCCTACTTGTATTTAAAGAAGAAAGAACATTAAATTACACTCCCAAGTTTATACACATAAAAATAACATTCAATGTTACCAGAGAATATGGTATAACTACTGATATCAAAAAAAAAAAAAAAAAAAAGAAGCAAAATGTTTCTTCCAACAATAACTTGAAATGGATTTAGCATTCTTATCATTAAATACTAATGGCTTAAATAATACAAATAAAAGATCAAACTTACTAAAATATTTAAATCTAAATAAGGCACAAGTAGTATTTCACCAGGAAATGCATTTTAAGACTAATGATAGATTTACTTGGAACCCTAAGGACTATACAGTCTTAGCTCAATCCTCCTATAGAACAAAGACAAAAGGAGTATCAATTCTCTGGAAGAAAAACATAATCACTCCAAAAGTTATTTATAAATATGAAGACAAAGAAGGTCTACTAGCATTTGTTATAATTAAATTTAATAACAGAATATGGACCTTAGCTAATCTATATTGGTTCCCAGGAACTGGAATAGGAATGGTTAAAACACACCTAGATTTTATTTCCAACAATTATAAAGGAAATTTTATACTGGGAGGAGACTTTAATTGTACCTTAGGAGCTTCTGAAACCACCAAGAAGTCTTTTTGCATAGCAACTATTTCAAAATCCTTAAAAAGATGGATTGATTTATTTAATTTAAATAAAGACCATAGATTTGGACACAAACCAGAATAGACAAATTATTTGTAGTTCAAGATTTACAAACAAAAATCTTCAACTTATAGGTTCATAGATTAGTACTAGGCTGACTGCCTTTGTGGGCCATTTCACACCTAGCCAATTACCCCATGTGAGAATCAAACCTTGCACCTTGTGTCTGTAAGGTAAATACCTTAACCATTATGCCATCCTTCCACTTCTCAGTAGTTTCATGCCCCTTCTCACATCTTGAGGCTCTGATAATGAAGCTCCAAATAGAGTTTAAACCTTTCATCTTCTTAACTAGAATTCCACCATATATCATGAAAATTAAAGAATTCAGACCCTGGATGTTGTCAGGACTACAATTATTTCTTGAAATTAATAATACAACAGAAATCAGTAGAGTCATGGTTTGGGACTCATTAAAAGCGTATTTATTTGGTCAGACTATTAGCTGATACAAAAACAAAGTTATAGAGTGGGAATCTAAATCATTAGACTTGCAAACCAGACTTTTGACAGCAAAATCTAAAAAAAAAAAAAAAATCAGAATTGTCCAGAAGTCAAAAAAGAAATAGAGGAATTAAATAAAAAATATAATGAAATTCTAACACACAAAACTTGTCTAGCCTTGGAAAAATTAAAAATAAACTCATTAGTCACCTCCCTCAGATATCTACATAACTTATCTACAAGAATTAAAATACAATCTAAAGCAAATAACATTAGTGGTATATATCATGAAAAGAAATGGGAAAAAGTATCAGATATAGGAGACATCCTTGAAACATTTCGGTTCTATTATATGGAACACTTCAAAAAAGAAGATTTAGATACCAACCAAATAAACTTAGATACAAACCTTATCAATATAAAAAAAATCCAGAAAACTTAAAACTAGGCCTACAAAAACCTATATCCTACAAAGAAATCGTTGACAAGATAAAAGAAAGTAAATTTAACAAAGCTCCAGGGATAGATGGTATAATTATGGAAATTTACAAACTCTTCCCTTCAACAGTAATCTTCCTTTTTCATAAAACTTTGCTAGAAGTCCAGTCAGAAGCAAAAATACCACCCTCATGCAAATATTCTCTCATAACACCAATTCTAAAAGATAATAAACCATCAGACCTTTGCACCTCATACGGACCTATATCATTACTGAACAATGATTACAAAATATGCATGTCAATCTTAGCTAACAGAATGAAAATCCCACTTTCAAAGACAATAATGGTCAAACTGGATTTTTATATAACAGGCACACACATGATAGTATTAAAAGGATACTTACTCTTATAGATTATGTGAATAAAGAAGATGGAGAAACACTTGTTCATAGGTTCATAGAATAGGTTCATAGATAAGTACTAAGCTAACTGCTCTTGTGAGCCATTTTAAGCTTAGCCAATTATCCCTTGTGAGACTCAAACCCTGCACCTCATGTTTGTAAGGCAAACACCTTAACCATTAGGCCACCCTCCCATAGAAAAAGCCTTTGATTTCCTCAACTGGGAATATCTATTTAAAACTTTAGCATTATTTGAATTTCCTCCTCCCTTCATCTTATTACTAAAAAACATATATATTAATAACTTAGCCTACATTAAATTAGGTCCTTTCACCTCAGAATCGATCCATATAACAAAAGGTACTAAACAAGGATGCCCCCTTTCTCCTATTTTATTTGCTTTGGCTATAGAAATACTTGCAGAAATGATACATAATAATCCAAGAGTAAAAGGAATAGAAGTCTATGACCAGTACATATCTAAAATAATGCTTTTTGCTGATGATATTTTAGGGTCTATATTAGAACATTGAAGTTTCAAAACTTTGAATGTTCTAATATCGAATCCTATTCAGCAAAAGCTGAAAATATTGAAGCAACAGAAAACTGAATTTTTTCTTAGGGAAAGAATTTGGTTGTCCATTTCTGTTGCATCGGTATTTTCAGTGCTGTGGTGGAAAGTTACGGATCTGGCTCAGGTAAGTGTGTGACTGAGTGCGGGTTAGGTTAGTTAGGGTTAGGGTGCAGGTTAGGTATGTGTGCGATTGTGTGGACGTGATGGTTATGGTGGGTTAGGTGAGTTAGGGTTAGGGTGCAGGTCAGTCAAGTGTGCGATTGTGTGGATGTGAGGGTTAGGGCGAGGTAGGTGAGTTAGGGTTAGGGCACGGGTGAGGTGAGTGTGTGATAGCGACGGATCTTAGGGCTAGGGTTTGGGTTAAGGTAAGTGAATAGTTAGTGGTGTGTGTATAGTTTAGTGTAGGGTTAGCTGTAAGATTTTAGGTGTATGTGTATGGATTGCTGTTTGTTTGGTGTGCTTGTGTTGTGTGTATGTGTTTTGGAACAGTGAATTTTTTCCCTAGGAAAAAAGTTGCTGTTCTGTATGTTCGATGTTTTCAGCTTTCGCTGAATAGGGTTCGGTATTAGAACATTTGAAGTTTTGAAGCCTCAATGTTCTATAATAGACTCGGTATTTTATTAACCCTATCAAACCCCAGAAAGTCATTAGGGGCGCTAGAAGAAGTAATGGAGAAATTTTATAAGATTTCAGGTCTACACTTTAATAGATCAAAATCAAAATTTCTATTTTTAAATAAGAAAAAAGAATTACAAGTTACAGATAAATCCATCATAGGAAAACAAGAATTTATGCTAAATTATTTAGGAATACTGTTATGCAAAAATATAAATGAAACAATATTAATAACTTATAAAAACATTATCAAAACAATATATATATTATATATATATATATATATATATATATATATATATATATATATATATATACATATATATATATATATATATATATATATATATATATATATATATATATATAAAAGTAGAACAAAATTATATTAGCTTTTGAAGACAGATTGCAATTAATAAAAATGGTCTTATTGCCAAAAATACTATATGTAGCATTATCAATACAGTTAATTCCTGAAAGATACATTCTTAAAGAAATAAACTCATGTTTAAAAAAAATGCTTATGGTATCCCAGAAAGAATAGAGTAGCTCTAACTCATCACATTAGACCCTGGAAACAAGGAGGATTGAACTTCCCAGAAAATAGAAACATATAAAAGCATCTGTGCTTAAAGCTACAATAGACAGGATAAACCCAAATTATTTTGACAACTGGAAAGAATTAACAATGGCTATATTAACAAATAAATTTAATCTGTTAAAAAAAAATTAATAGTAAACAAATCAAACAGACCCTGGTACATACTATGTATAAGTATACAATATAATATAATAAAACCTTCTAAAAGAACACTGATTAATCATGACATCAATTCCTTTAGGAAACTTATCAATGCAAACATAGATCTAAAACTTTGGTTTGACCTTTTAACCCCATTTACCATCACTAAGAACTTTCCTCACAAAATATATAGGGAAACAATAACATCCTGGGAACAAAATGGATTCTTATGCTGGTTTCAATGTATAAATAAATTACATTTTTTAAATATACATATGATAAAAACTGCTTACAATATTCCAACACAGGACTGCTTAACCTTACAAAGCATTTTAATGTACACTCAAGATTTTTGCAGATTAATTAATAATTCCTCATTTAAAGATATTCCAAATCTAATACGTTTTCTATATGAATTTATATATAATAGTTATGAAAAGAAAAATTCCATTTCAAATCTATATAAAGAGTTAATAACATATAAAACAATTCCAAAACCATCATACTGGCAGTTCTTAACAAAAGGTCAGTCATTGTAAGTTAACAGAAGAAATTAAAACTAACATCTTACTATCAGTTAATTACACTTCTAACACACAGTACTGGAAAATATTTAACTGGAAATACTTACCTAGACCATTTTTAACACCAGATAGAATTAAAAAGATCAGTACTACTACAAATGTTTTTTGCTGGAGGTGTGAAAAGTCAAATAAAGCAGACTGGATTCATATATTTTTATGAATGTAATAAAATTAAATCATATTGGAATGGAATCAATCATTTTTTATAAGCTTTATTTAATGAATCCTTTAACTTAACTAAAGCATTGATTATACTAAATGTAAATGAAGGTCCCTACCTGAATAAGACAAATATGTATTTGTTATGGACAATACTTTCTATATCTAGGAAATGCGTAACCAGAAGGTGGAATTCAAATACACCCCTGACCTTGGAAGAATTCTACACTTTACTGAAGACAATTGCATCGATGGAAATAAAAATCAACGAACTACAAATCTATCCCAGACCATTGGTAAATAATCCTTGGAAGAAAGTTATATCTCTGTTGGACACTCTGCAATAATCAATATTGTATCTCTGATAACTGATCTGTTAATTCTATATTTAATAACATACAGTGCATATAACTGAAAGTCAGGCTACTGTAAATATTGTATATAGTTGTTTAAAATTATATTAAAAAATACTATGTAAATGTCATTTTAATTGAAAGTAAAAATTTTTTTGAGGAAAAAAAACAGCAGACATCAATCTACAAAGGATAAAAAAAAAACACTAACACAATGCTTTATGGATGGAGGCAAGCACCCCTGCACCCCCACTCTCCCCACTAATTATAGGGTTCCTATTATATAATTGAAGATGCAATCCTTCAAATGCATCTTGATTAAACTTGAAAGCACGAAACAGCAAAATAGCGAAATGGCATATAAGCGATTTCTTTCCCTGGGAAAGAACTTGCTTGGCCGCCTCCATTACTTTGCCATTTTCCTCATTGTAGTGCAATCTTGGAGTTAAATATATCAAGTGGGGGGAGTGGGGGATGGGGAGTGAAGCCCTACACTTTGTGTTTTGAAGTTTTTATTTATTTCTTTATTTTTTTGTGGAACAGCAATTTTTTTCCCTGGGAAAAAAAATTACTGTTCCAAGTGTTCGGGATTGTAAGCTTTCGCTTACATGGGGTTGATAAATCAGCATTTGCTTTTTTAAGTGTTCACTGATTTAATATAGACCCTAATTATATATACCAACTCTGAGATTGCACTTCAGTGGGGAAAGGACATATTCTCCCAGAACTACTGTACCACAATCCCTCAGTGAAAAAAAATGGTATATTTTGATCAGATGATTTTCAGTTAGCTCTTCTGCTCTGTCTTACCTCGATGAATAGTCTTGTTGACAAAAGGTTCTACTCTGAAGTCCACCATATTTAACTGCACTGAGATTTAGATGTTGCATATAGACTATGGAAAGCATGAACGAATTAAAAGAAATTAAAAGTTAATATTTGAAAATTATTAGAAAACCATTAAGACTGCTACAGTTCATCAAGATCAATTTAGCAGAAGCAAACATTTACCTGCAAGGTATGACATATATGATTTTTTTTAAATCTTGATATATATGATTTTTTTTAAATCTTAAGAACCACAATATTCATAAAGTATAACATGCCATTTTTGACAACTCTATACATACATTTTGTTCCTTACTAGCCTTTACTTTCATTGATAAGGGTTACAGAGAAGTAGAGCAGCAGCATAAAAAAGAATTAGCATGGTTATATTAATACTACTTAGATAATTACAGTTGCAAGGAGTCCATCCATCCTCAACCCCCTTTTCCCACTTTGCACATGAGGTCAGGGTGTCACTTCAACTGAGAAAATCATCTTGAGCCAAAGTTTACACCAGCGAGTGGCTAGCCCTGTAGAGGTAGTTCATCTGTACCACTCACACACACCTACGGCCACTTTAGAGTGTCCAGTTCACCTACTGCATGTTCTTGGAATGTGGGAGGAAATCTGAGCACCCTGAGGAAACCCACCTGACTGCAGGGAGGGCATGCAGTCACCACACAAAAAGCACCCCAGCCAAGAATTGAACCAGAGAAACTTTTGCTGTGAGACAGCAACACTAACTGCTGCACCACTGCAGCCACAAGGAGGAACAAAAGACAATTAAAGTATCACTCAATACACTTTTGAAAAATCTACTCAGTACATTACAGTGGTAGTGCTGTTGCCTCACAGCAAGAGGTTCTCCTGCTCGATTCTTGGCTGGAGTGCCTTCTGTGTGGAGTCTGCATGTCCTTCCCAGGGTGACCTCCAAAAGACATGCGTGAATGGGCGTGCCTTCGCTGAAGGTTGGGCATCAGGCTGGCAACTCAGCACCATAAAAATCGACTGCCAATCATTAACGGACTGGAGTTCCGCTGTGGTGACCCCTAACCGGGAAAAGCAAAAAAGACAAACAAAACAGTTTTGCAGAGTGAGTGTCATGTGCAAGTCAGTTGTGACCCTCAGTTAATGCTTTCAGGCTACAACATGCTGTAGCACTAGGGGTCAATACATTGGAGAGACATCCTCAGTCTTGAAGAAACACATCCTACTGGATCTCTCAGGACATATGAAAAATGTCTGTTTGGGAAAAGGGGCCAAAGCAGACAGAGATTGCTCAGACATGAAGCAAATAGTGGCCAACATCAATGCTGTACGTGGAAGTAATCACATATCAGCGATGTAGGAAAAGAGCAAATGACCTAGTGGGATATTCAAGGAGCAAAGCTAGACAGAATGCAATTACCCACAGCAGCAGCCGTGGGGGCCTTTCCATAACCCAGTCATTAACACATGATGAGGAGTACCTTCCCTCCATAAGGGGTGATGACTACAATCCAGATGTCAATATCACAGAAATCATCGATGGTGATGTGGACACCAGTACTATCAGACCACTTTAGCAGCCACAGCGTGGCACTTTGGAAGGTTAATGCATACATGATGGCATTACTATAGTCTGCCATACACTTCCCAGGATAGATGCATAAATATAACAAATTACATTTCCCATCACCAGGTACCCCTTCTATGTCAGGCATGCAAGAAAGTTTATACTGTTTTCATGGTAAGTGTTTGTATCATCTGTTTATACATAAATAATTTTTTGTTGTCAAAGATCTAGATATATCATCACTTATTCCTTCACCGACTTCACACCAGAGCCAAACATTTCCACTATGCCAACACAACAGATTTGAGCACAATGGCTACCAACAATGATATCATAACTCACATTCATGACACAGCCTGAGGACAGTGGCACACAGTCACAAAATGTACTTGCATAAATCCATAAGTAGCATCTCAACTCACGCAATCAACAGAAATAATATTGCAACCATCAGAGGAAAAGAAAACATGTAGCTTAACAGTAGAATCTTCTGAACAGCAAGAGTACATTCAGGAATATTCTATCATTTCAGAGTTAGCCTTACCTGCTGTGACACCTGTGAAAAAGGGTGCCAGGAAAAAACATATTGCAGTTAGTCAGGAGACATACAAGGCCTCGACTGCCCAACTGCAGGTGTGCCAGAACATTGTCCAAGCACAAGCCATTTCCAGAGAGAACATGCTGACTTTAATCAGTGCAAGGGAATGGCAGAGGCCAAGGACAATCCCATGATGATCCTCACATGCAGCATGGTGGCACACAGCTTTCATGCCTGCCTTCATGTACACACTAGTAAAAAGCTTTACCACACTTACATAGGGAGCACAGCTGTATGTGGGCAAGAGATGCCATGTGATTCTCCAAGTAGTACCAAAACAACTAGAGATGACACAGCACAAAATAAGACAGGCAAGACTCATGGGCCTTTCACAATATGTGGCATAACCTCACACAAAAGGGCTCGTCCCTCAAGACTGTCTGATCAGTGTATAGATGTTCCCCTGCATCCAGCAGATCACAGCATCAGAGTAACTATGCATCAAGCTCTCATACCAGAATGATTACTAGGAGTATTGTTTACACCACCACTTGGGGACATTGTATATGACACCTTAGGAATATAATTACATTGAAGACACCAAGGATAAAATGTATGCATGGTTATAAATACAGAAAGTACTGGTATGCAAAATCTTGCCATAACAGTAGATGTTCTTCTTTCACTGTTGCAGTATTCTTAATGAAAGGGGTTCCTGGCCATGGGGAGCCAAACATCTGGCCAGTATAATGAAGCCTTAGGATTTTGTAGATGTATGCCATGCACACGCTCCCTGCTAAAGGTGCAGGGCATAAATATGATGTACAGATGTATATAACTCAGAACTGAATAGTCCCAGGAGGAAGAACAGTCCTAGGAAGTAGGAGGAACATGTGCATCCAGAAAGGAGAAAAATAGAAAAGAATAGAGAAGAAGGGTGGAAGGAAGGAGTGAGTGATTACTGCAACAGTGAAGAGAAGGATATCTACTGTTATGATTTTACAGAATTGTACTATGTCCTTCCATATTACCTCTCAACTGTACAGATTTTTGCAGAATGTTCAGATTTTTGCCTCATAGTTTTGGTGTGTTCCTCCTAAAATCTGTACCTTTCTGCAAATAGCTGAGGATTGAAGTCATTAAATAATGATAAACATTTGAGTTTAAGACTCCATATCCTTCAGAAAGTTCATGCTAATGCAAAACCTATTATTCTATCAACTTTCTAAGTTTGTAAGAGCAATATTTAAAATCTGTCCCTATTTGTCCCCCCATCATTTTAGGCTTTGTCCAGATTTTTTTGCTCTAAGAGGTTGAGAGGTAGTGTTGCATTATTCCTAACAAAGGTTCAAGAGGAAACTTGGGAGGAGGAAGGACCTGCAGACCCCTCAACAAATCCATGCAGGATAGCTCTGGCAAAGCCAGCTTTTGTTCTACAAACATCATCCAATTTGTAATGCTTAGTGAAGGTATGGATAAAGGTCCAAGTAGCAGCCTTAAGGATGGAATTGGCATCCAATCCTTTGAAAAAAGTACTAGAGGAAGCCACGGCCCTGGAAGAATGAGCCTGTACAGAGGCAGAAAGGCACTTCCCATGAAAGGAGTAACAAAAAGAAATGACCTTAGAGATCCATGAAGAAATGGTTTGCTTAGAGACAGCCAATACTAGAGACCTAGTAATGAAAGGAAACAAAAAGTTGCTCAGATTTGTGAATGGCCTCAGTCTTATCCAAATAATATCTGAGCTGCCTATGCAAATCCAAGGTGTAAAGAACCTTCTCACTAGCAGACTGCAGAGAAGGAAAAAAAGTAGGGCAAATTATTTGACTGATTAAGAGACAATGTATTAACCACCTTGGGAATAAAAAAGGACTGGTATGAAGAGACATCTTGTCCCTATGAAAAACTAATAAAGGAGGAACAGCCATAAAACCCTGGGTTTCCGACACTTTCTTAGCTGAAGTAAGACCCAAAAGAAAAACATTTTTTTATGTACAATGTTGTAAGGAAGCTGAAGCTGCAGACACAATAGGAGCCTCAGTCAATTTTTTAGATAGAAAACTAAGGTTCCAGGAAGGTAGAATTGGCTTCCTTGGAGGTCTGATAAGAAGGATGCCTTTAAGAAATTGCTTGACCTCAAACCTAAAAGCCAGAGGAAGAGTTAATGTCAGACAAGGAGAAATAACTAAAAGGTGAGCTTTAACAGAAGAATACGCTAACCCAGTATGGTGCAATTCACACAAATAAGGTAGAACCAGTGGAATCTCCACAGAAAGTGGATCCTGGTTATTAGTAAGGCACCAAACAGGAAATCTCTTCTATTTGGACATATAGGATTTGCTGGTAGTGGGTTTCCTTGCGTCCTGCATAACCCTAAACATATCCTCATAAAAAATGTGCATAAAAGTTGATCAAAACCCTATCACCCACAGTGTCAGTTGAAGGGTGGACAAGCACGGATGGATGAGAGACACCTTGTCTTGTGTGAGTAGGCCCACCCTGTGAGGTAACTTGTGGTGATTGCCCTTGGCTAGATGCAGAAGAAGAGGAAAAAAATGCAGTCTGGGCCAAAAGGGAGTCACCAGCAAAATTTTGAGGGAGTCTTGCTCTATCTTGAGGACCCTTGGAATTAGGGGAAGGGGAGGGAAGGCATAAAGAAACATCCCCTTCCAAGAAAAAGCGAGAGAATCCACCTTCCAAGCCAGAGGACTGGAGACTCTGGTGTAAAAAAAGAGAAAGTTGTCTGTTCAAAGGGGAGGCAAAAAGATCTACCTGACGAGTACCCCACCGATGGACATTGTCCAGATACACATATCCACACATCCTTTTGTGAGTCTGTGTTTTGGACCGCCTCAAAAAGTCTGCCACTATATTTTGCTGTGAAAGAATGTATACAGCCTGATGAGTCACTTGATACAGGACAGCTAGCTGACAGAAACCTGAAAAGGTAGCCTACAAAGAAAGTAGGACTGTGTTCTCCCTTACTTGTTGTCATACCACATCACTGTGATATTGAGAGGCCCTGGAAGAAAAAGGGACTGAAAGGTCTGAAGGGCGAAAAGCTCATTCATCTCCTTGGTATTGATTTTGACTGACCTCTGATGAGGGGGGACAGAGAGGCTCCCCACCTCATGTCTGAAGCATCCAAAAAAAGTTCCTGAGAAGGAACATCGCTGAAA
Organism: Protopterus annectens; assembly: GCF_019279795.1. Classification (NCBI taxonomy): domain Eukaryota; kingdom Metazoa; phylum Chordata; order Ceratodontiformes; family Protopteridae; genus Protopterus; species Protopterus annectens. Next base: position 1,597,590,557 of record NC_056741.1, on the reverse strand, counting down.
AGGAAGTAGCAAGTTAAGAGACAGCTCATGAATCCACCAATGAAGCTTTTGTTTGCAACATGGAAGAAGAAGGACAAAAAAATCTAGAGGATGACAGTGTTGGAGCCATACCGACTTTAGGAACTACTAAAGCTTTCTCATGTGAAGCCTAGCAAGAGGTAGCATAGGAATAGTGGAAGCCATGATACCTAGTGCCCTTGGAAACTCCCTGGCTTTAAGTGAAACCTGAGGAAGAAGTGATTGAAAAAAGGCGATTAGAGTAAGAGCCTTGAGAGGAGGCAGTAAAGCCAGCATATGGATGTTCTGTAGCCTGCAACCAATAAACACACGATCCTGAGAAGGAACAAGGACTGATTTCAGGAAGTTTATTGTAAACCCCAGGCTGTGCAAGAGACAAACAATATACTGGAGGTGATGAAGCAAGGTCTCGGGGAGTAAGCCTGAATGAGTTGATCATCCAGATAAGGAAATATCTGAACCCCTCTCATCCTGCATAAAGCAATCATAGGAGTGAGGCATTTGGTGAAAACCCTTGGTGCAGTAGAAAGGCCAAAGGGCAAAGCAGAGAGCTGAAAATGCAAGGAAGAAACAGGAAAACACAAACATTTGCTAAAAAGAGGATGAATTGGGATGTGAAGATAATCACTGAGATCCAGGGAGACCAGGAAAGTCTAAACAAGAAGAAGAGGAAACAGAGTCTGAAGGATAATATTCAAAATGAAGGGATCTTCAGAAAGGTGTTAATTGGAGAGAGGTCCAGAATGGGTTTCCAGGTGCCTTCCTTCCTGGGAACTTAAACCATTCTGGAATAAAACCCTTACCCCTCTTGGGAAGGGGCAAATCTTGAATGGTTCCTTGTACCAGAAGGCCTTGAAGTAATTATGGGAGGAAAGGAAGTGGTTTTGAGGAGGTTGAGGGATGCCCAGAAAAGGAGGAATTCCAAACTATGACGTATCCCTGATAGATGATGGACAGAACCCAATAGTTTTGAGTGATCCCTAACCAATTGGAAAGGGACAGGAAAGCACAAAGAGATAAAATAACCTGACTTAGGAAAGGAAGAATCAAATAGTCAGATAGAAACTGGCTTGTCTTGAAAAGGAGGTTCCAGAGAAGTGGGACTCTGAGTAGACTTAGCAAGCAAAACCCTCCTAGAACTCTTATTACCTTTGGGAGGAGAGCATGGCTGTCTGCAAACAAAAGCAGATTTAGATGGATAATTCCTCTCGAACTTAGGAGTAGCAAAACCAAATATATGCTTCAATTCCTGCAAGGACTTCCCCTTATCCTGCATAGCATTAAAAAGCTCGGCAGCTGTAGAACCAAACAGGCTCTTATTATCAAGAGGAACATGCAGCAGTTTAGTGTTAATATCATCAGGCAAAGGCTGGAGATTAAGCCAAGAGTAATGTCTCAAAACAGTACCAAAAGCAGCAGCCATAGAGGAGACATCAGCTGCATCATAACTACATTTAATAGACTGGTGAGCTAGCTGAGAAGTACAGCCCAGTAAAGAGAGGGCTGTGGTCTTTCTTTCGGAATCAGGAAGGTCAGAGATAGCCTCGGGAGTCAGAGAAGGAAGGGCTAAAACATACCTGGTCATATGGGTCTGGCAATTAATAGCCAGAAAGGGCAAGGTGGCAGCAGTATATAAATTCTTGCCCAGCTGTTCCATAGTCCTACTGTCCTTGTCTGAAGGAAGCGGTTTAGCAGAAGGAAACAGATTATAGGGCTTGGCAGAAGAGACAGACACTAAAGAAGGGTCAGCAGGAGGACATCTGTAAAGAAACTTTAAATTTTTAAAGAAATATCAGGCACCTTGTAAAATTGGTCAGGTTTCTTAGGGGCTGGTGGTTGAGAATACAAGGACACAGGAGATGCTGAAAAGGTATCTGAAAGGACAGCCAAGACAGGAGGGACAGAAGAGGGCTTAGCAAACTCCATCATCAGGAGCTCATAAAACCTCTTCTGAATGTCAGAAACCTAAAAATAGTTCCATTTAAAAAATTCTGTCATACAATAAATAATATCCCTAAAAGAGGGTTCTTCAAAGGGAGACTCTGAGTTAATAGAGTTTTCCTCCTCAGAGCCATAATCCAAGGGAGAAGGGATCTGAGAGGAATATGCCAAAGACTCTTTCCCAAAATCCAATTCCTCTTCAAAGGAGTCCTGCTCTCTGGGCCTCTTAAGTGGGATAGAGGAGCAAGGGGAACAAGAACAGAAACTCCTTGGGGAGGCTTCAATGCCATTAGTGCATTAAATAACTCCTGAGTAAAATACTGGCATTCATGCTGTGGATCCTAAGGGGCAGAGGAAACATGCTTGCTTTTTTTTTCTTTTGACGGACATCTGCCTGAAATACCCTAGAAGTTTCAGACCTCAGACTCTTGCCTACATTCAACTCATGTAGAAGGAATCTCCTCCTGAGTTAAGTATCTGTGGAATCCCCCTCAGTCCCTCTGAAATAATCAGCTTAGTTTCCCCCTCAACATCCATAACAGAGACCTGGTGAACCTCTGAGGATGTGGGAGAAGTCGGATCTATGGTGGCCCTCAATATGTTCACAGCAGAGGAATCTGATGGAACAGCCGGGCAATCCTCTGGGCTTTCACCAGCCTTGAAAGACACATCCAGGAAAGGCAGGACAGCAGTCAAATCAGACCAAACTCTTTTTGCCTTTTTCTTGGCAGGCATCTGACCTTCAGGATGGGAAGGTTCCTCAATAGAATCTTACACCAACAATTTAAGATGTTGATTCTCCAGGTAAATAGACAAGAAGCAGAGATGACTACCTAGGGTCTTTGGGAGAAACTCTTGGCAGGTAGAACATGTTGTATGGTCATGAGAAGTACCCAAACAAAAGAGACACTGCTAGTTCATAGGTCCATAGGTTCATAGGTAGGTACTAGGCTATCGGCCCAAGGGCCTAAGTAAGCCTAGCCAACAAGGTCCCCTGGCTTACGCCACCCAAGAAAGTTAATTTTCTATGCCCCTGTCGAGTAGAGCCACAGAAGTGATCCCTGGCATGTATTTCCTATTTCCCATCCACTCATCAAGATTTTTCTTGAAGAGTGCTAAGGAGGAACTTTGTTTGACATAGATGGGTAGCTTGTTCCAGAGTATAAGAAGTCTCTGGGACAGGAATCTATCCCTCCAGCATGTACTGTTTATTGTAGTGACAAGGTTTAGGTCCCTAGAGCATGTAGCTTAGTGGGATTGTGATTTCTTTAGGTGTAGCATGTCCAACAGCTCTGGGTTTAACATAGCTTTATATGTTAGGTAGAGATCTCCTCGGCGTAGGTGATATGCTACAGAGTAAAGCTGGAGTTTTTTGAGATGGTCAGTGTAGGTCATCTGTTTGAGGCTAGTAATCCTCTTTGTGAGATACTTCTGTGGCCATTCCAGCTGCTGAAGATGTCTTGTGAGGTACATTACAAAAGGGGGCGTTGTACTCTATAATGGGTCTAATGAGTGCTGAGTAGAGGGGAACAATGACCTCTTTTTTCCTGGATGAGAACCCTTTTATGATGAGATGTGACACATAGAAGGATTTCTTGACTAGTGTGGCAATGTGATTATCAAATGAGAGACTACTGTCCAGCTGGGTCCCAAGGTCTCTTATCACACATTCAGCATTAAGTAGACTGCCATTTATGTGGTAGTCCATGGGTACAGAGTTTTTACCAAAGGGGATGAGAATACACTTTTGGCATTGAGCTTGAGGTCATGCCTCTGATATCAGGCATCTGTCTCAGTGAGGTCCTTCTGTAGGATGTCCACATCATTTGGGGACTTGACTATGGCTCCTAGTTTGCAGTAATCTGTGAACTTCATTAGCCAGAGGCCTTCTGTGTTAACCGGTACTTCAGAGACGTAGATACCAAACAGGAGAGGTACCAGGACTGAACCCTGTGGTACTCCACTTGTCACTGGTTTGAAGTTAGATTTGGAGTCTGCAACATTTACAGTGTGGGTTCTGTCAGTGAGTCAGTTGGCAACCAATCTTGTGATGTAGGGATTTATGCCCAGTTTAATGAGTTTACCTAAAATTCCAGAATGGGGGATGGTGTCGAATGCCTTGGCGAGGTCAAGAAAGGCTGTGTGAACCACCTTACCCTCATCTACAGCTTTGGTGACTGCCTCAAAGAAGTTGATCATGTTCAGAAGGCATGGTCTGCCTTTCACAAACCCAAACTGGTTGGGGTCCAGAGTTTGGAGGTTACCGATGTCTTTGTTTATGAGTTCCATGATGATACATTCCATGTCCTTGCAGACCAGGCTCGTCAGGCTAATAGGGTGATAGTTCCCAGGATCAGTGGTGGCTCCCCCTTTGTCAATTGGGATAACTGTTGCTGTGCACCATTCAGTGAGCACAAAGCCAGACGTGAGACTATGATTGAGCATGGTGCTTAGGTGGGGAGCCAGTTCGTTCTGAAGTTCATGTAAAACACAGCCTGGGATGTTGTCCGGTCCCATGGATGCTGTGTTTTTGGTTTTAGAGAGTGCAGCTTTTACCTGCATAGATGTGATTACAGAGACTCTGCATTCTTCCCGTATAGATATGGGCCTTTTAGGGGGTGAGAGGGGGGTAAAGTTAGCACTGAACCTATCTGCAAGGATGTTGGCAATAACAGTTGGTTCTGTAATTTTCATGCTGTTGTGCTGTAACTCAGAGCAGATTTGGGTGTTGCCATTGAGAGTCTTGACATAGTTATAGAATGCTTTGTGGTTGCCCTTAGAATCAGGGGCAATTTTGTTTTTGTAGCTAGCTTGGGGGATCTTATAAGGGATCTCAGCTTCTTACTGAGGCTGACCAGAGAGCTCCTCCACTCATAGGATTTTACTTTCTTTTGCAACAGTTTCTTCGTTCTGTTGTAGAGTTTGTTTATTCCTCAAGCCACCTGCATTCAATACGCAGACGACTCCACTATCATTTGTTCAGCATCCTCCTCTTCAGATCTAATCTCTCTAACTCAAACTATGTTCAACACTGTAGAAACATTGTTTACTAGACGGTACCTACTTCTCAATGCTAAAAAAAACAAACTTCTCCTCTTCACACCCACCACTCGTACATCTCCACTAAACTTCTCTATCTCCTCAAACAACAACACTGTCATCTCTCCTGACTCCACAACTAAACTACTAGGAATTACCATTGATAACAATCTCTCTTTTGACCAACATATCAACAACACCATCAAATCAGTTAACAGAAAAATAGGATCGTTATACCGTCTTAAACCATTTCTCACCCTATCTACTAGAGCTACTATTGCTCACTCCCACCTTATATCTACTCTCTTTTATGCCTCTCCTATCTTCACTAACCTCAAAAAAACTAACCTAAACAAGCTAGCAACTTGCTACAATAACATTGCCCGCTTCGCCACTGGTAACCCTTTTAGAACCCATCACTGCCCCAATTTGAAACACTTAGGCTGGCTGGAACTACAAAACTATCTTATTATCTCACAACTTATGATTGCCCACAAATTACTCTACCAACCTAGTAACACCCCTATACTATCACAACTTTTACTCCCTTATAACAATCTCACCTCTCTTCGTTCCTCTTGTAAACTTATGACCAAACCCATAAAGGCCCACAACTTATCTGGTGACTCTCTTTTCACAAATACTGTAGGCAGAGTATGGAATTTGCTGCCCAAAGAGTTAACTCTAATCTCATCCTTACCTCTCTTCAAACAACAAATCAAACTGTATTTCCAAAACTACTGGCATTGTTCTTGTAGTACTCCAGGCTAACTTCCCTCTTCCCACCCTCTCTTTACCCTCTCTTTACCTTTAACCCTTCATTTTGCTTAAAAACTAACTTCTACCCTGTTTCTTTTCCCTTGCTGTCCTACTATGCTTCTCCCATCTCTCCCACCTCCTCTTGACTGTCTTCCTTCTTTTCCTCTCTTCACTTCCTGACTCCTGCCTTGTCCCTATAATTTTATCTTTCATACTCATTCTACTTCTCTACCCTTCTGAGCTTTAACTGTTATCTATATGGCTGATGCCTTACTGTATAACCTTATGTATTAGGTAAAATTGCTTTGAAACCGACAGAACATTGTGTATGAGTTTAAACTGTTTGAGTTCCTTAAATGTATGTTGATTTTACTAACAAGTTGATTTGATTTATATTTCTATTTTTATTGTATGTCTTTATTAACAACTTGTCTTTCTGTCTTTATTATGTTATCTGTGAAGCTTTTCTCCCCGGGCCTCTACTGAAAATGGACATATATCCAGCTAGACTAGCCCGGTCAACAAATGTAAAATAAAAATAAATTTATGGCAGGGGACCACCAGATTGGCTTCCTTTTTTTGGAGGATAACGTCTTTTTTCTGTTTCGGATAGCACGATCCATGCACTCATATAAGTGCTTATAGAGTGCATTTGTGTAGGACTCAGCAGTTGTTGTTTGAATTGGTGTCATGAAGTTCACCACTTCTATCTTAAGAAGTATGAAGTTGGCTTCGGAGAAATTTTTTATCATGGTTTCCTTAATGGTGGGTGGGGAGGAATGCAGATACCTAGGGTGATTAGCTTATGGTTGGATCTGACCAATGAGGAGTTGACCTCAGGTGTGGAACACTGGTAACTCATGTTGGTAATGACTAGGTCGAGGATATTGTTGCCCCTGGTGGGGGTGTGGATAAGTTGATCCAGGGCATTGGAATTTATGAATTGCAGAAAGCGTTGACCAAAGGAGTTGGTACATGAGTAGTTTTCCCAGTTAAAGGTGGAGTAGTTGAAATCACCCATTATTAGGGTGTTTGGTTGAACCCTAATATTTTCCAGTATATCAAGAAAAGAGGAGTGGGAATCCTGGGGCATGGTGGGGGATCTGCAGCAAGCTACAATTTGGATTGCACGTGGTTAACCTCAGATGCATTATGCTGCGCAACTAGCCTTGAGGTGTGGATATCCTTAATGAATATAGACACACCCCATCAACCTTTGGTATTCTGGACCAGGTTAGATGGCCGAAAAGTGTGGTATAAGTTATAGCCTGGTAATACAGGGGTGCTTTCTAGAACCTGAAACCAGGTCTCAGTCACTGCACAGATATCGATGTTCTCCATTTTAAGGAGTGCCTCGAGTGAGTGCATTTTGAGATTTAGACTTCTAGCATTGAGTAGCATTACCCTCAATTTTTGCTTGCCTGTTCCTGTTACAGTGGTGAATTTGTGATTTGAACCTTGCCTAAAAAAAGACATTATAGGGGTGGCAAGAGCCTTAGCCAGTATCTGAAATACCAGGGGCAACAGGTGCAGGCCATATGTGGCAAAGCATCATGGTCTGTCAACCATGTCATCCCAGGTAGACAGATACTGGATCCCCTTAGAATGACACCAGAAGCTTAGCCAATTTTTGAAGTCAATCATTTTGCCCTTGTACTGCGCTATCATTCTGGGCGATGGCAGGATGCTACTCAGGGCTAGGGTCATAACTGCCTGAGCTACAAGATCAGAGAGCTCTTCCATGTCTCTTTTCATGTAGTCCAGGGAGGTACGTCTCAGGTTGTTTACACCAACATGGACAATAACAAAGTCATATGTGTACTTGTTGTGGAGTGACCTGAGTGCATGGGTTATGTGGGGGATCATGCACCCAAAAGGCAGCTGAGAGTAACCTTCTCCTTGTTTAGCCTGGTGCGTGGGACATCAGTGTGCCTGACTATGGAGTCACCAAAGACTAGTGTGTTGGGTACATTGGTTTGCCTTATGGGCTGTGGTTTATTGGCACACTGAGCCTGTGGGCTATGTGTCATTTGGGTTGTGTTGGGGGGTGGAGGTTGCTTGCATTTCTGCTTTGGAGGTGTCTGTTGCTTGAGCATTATTGAGAGCCTCTGCGAATGTTTTTGTGTTTCTATGTGTGGATTTTGGTGGTGTAGGTTTAGTGGGACTATGTGGTGAGTGTGGTGTGGTGCATGTGTTTACTTCTCCTCTTGACTGTCAAGTTCAGCCTTGGTTGGTGAGAGCTTTACCTCCAGTTTGGCTAGATAAGTGCATCTCTCACAGGTTGTGTTGTTGGGTGGTAGGAGGAGAGGGTTGTCTGTGTACATGAGGCAATTGCTACATATCCTCAAGATGACCAGATTCATCAGATAGACAGGAGAGAATACTGGGAGCTGACCCTTAGACATGCCTGAATAAAAACTACTTTCCTCTAGACAAGTGAGGAAAGTGAGTATAAGAGCTGCTTTTCTCTAAGCAAGTGAGGAAAGTAAGTATAAAAACTATTTTCCTCTATGTAAAGAGGAAGGTTGAGTGCTGTAGTATTTTGTAGATTATTTAGTGCTAACAACAAGTTCTGAACAAGTGCTGAGCATGAATAAGCAAATTCAAGTGCTAAAACTAAGAATCTGCACCTGGGTCTTGTGGTAGATAGGCTACCTAGTGCTTAACACTCCCACTGATAAGCTAGAATGCTTCCCTCCAGCACAGAAAGCCTTGAGGGGGCAGAAGCTTACATGCAGTCCTGGATACAGGAAATTTGTATCTGGACTAGACTAGTTACAGGAAAGGTGGGAAATGAGTGCAAACATGGACTTTTAAACCAGAATGTTAAAAGAGATTAAAAAAATGCCCAAACAGCCAATAAACTACAATTTCTGGGCCAGAAAATACTCTTGTGGTTGATAGGCTATCTAGTGCTTACTACTCCCACTGCCCAACACAGAAAGGCTTGGGGGGCTCAGAAGCTTACAAACAGCCCTAGATACAGCAAATATGTATTTGGACTAGACTAGTTACAGGAAAGATGGGAAACAAGTGCAAACACGGGCTTTTAAACCAATAAATGTAAAAAGAAACAGCAATACCACTGGCACACAAATGAACTTGAGCAGAAGAACGAATAAAGTCAGCATAAAATCAATAAAACATCAGCTTAAGTTCAAACCAGGCACAATACTGACTTACAAGTTCACTCGCTGGATCGCTGGTAAGCAATGCTAGTGTGTAAAAGAAGCAGCCAAAGCTATAAATCCAAAGCGAAGTTCCACATTGATTAAGATGTTTAAAGTCTTTGCAGACCAAAGAACAGTTTATAAATGTAAAATGCTGACAGTCTCTTCAAGCAAACTGGAAACAGACTTGTATGACAAAAAACTACAATTAATGCTCTATCAAAACATGTTTTAGAGAATGATATTAAACATGCATTTAAGTTTTTTGTCATACATACTAATGTACCCAATATTAGAGGTGGGGACATCAAGAATTACACTGAACAAATGGAAACTGGGTGGATTATTAGATTACAAGCGCATGTCTATCCTGGACTTAATGACAGGATCCCCCTCAAACCAGCACTTAAAAGTAGAAGATTTAATGTTTAATGAATTCATGCATTTTTATTTCAGCTTTTTATCTTATATTTATTTTATCTTACTTAACTATTGCACAGTTGTATGCTGCTATGCTATGTAAGTTGTTATATATATACAAATAGTTTTTATTATATATAAGTTTTTTATATATTTATGTGTAAATATTCATTTGTATTCTTAGATGATGTTGTTTTGATTTTAGGAAAGATGGGAAACAAGTGTAAACACGGGCTTTTAAACCAGTAAGTTGAAAGAAATGGAAAACTGCCAAACGGCCAATAAACTACAATTTTTGGGCCAGAAACTACTCTTGTAGTACATAGGCTACCTAGTGCTTATCACTCCTGCTGATAAGCTAGAAGGCTACCCTTCAACACAGAAAGGCTTGGGGGGTGGGGCTCAGAAGCTTACAAACAATTGTGGATACAGTAAATCTGTATCTGGACTAGACTAGTTACAGGAAACGTGGGGAAAAAGCACAAATGCAGGCTTTTAAACCCGAAAGTTGAAAGAGATGGAAAATCTGCCAAATGACCAATAAACTACAATTTCTGGGCCAGATACCATTCTTGCAGTAGATAGGCTACCTAGTGCTTACCACTCCCACTGATAAGCTAGAAGGCTTCCCTCCAACACAGACAGGCTTGGGCGGCTCAAAAGCTTACAAAAAGTCCTGGATATAGCAAATCTGTATCTGGACTAGTCTAGTTATAGGAAAGGTGGGAAAAAAGCACAAATGCGGGCTATTAAACCCGAAAGTTGAAAGGGATGGAAAAACTGCCAACTGACCAATAAACTACAATTTCTGGGCCAGATACCATTCTTGCAGTAGATAGGCTACCTAGTGCTTACCACTCCCACTGATAAGCTAGAAGGCTTCTCTCCAACACAGAAAAGCGTTGGGGGCTCAGAAGCTTACAAACAGTCCTGGATACAGCAAATCTGTATCTGGACTAGACTAGTTACAGGAAAGGCAGGAAACAAGTGCAAATGTAGGCTTTTAAAGCACAAAATTGAAAGATATGGAAAAACTGCCCAAATGGCCAATAAACTACAATTTCTGGGCTAGAAACCACTTTGGTTGTAGATAGGCTACCTAGTGCTTACCAGTCCCACTGATAAGCTAGAAGGCTTCCCTCCAACACAGAAAGGCTTTGGGGGCTCAGAAGCTTACAAACAGTCCGGGATACAGCAAATCTGTATCTGGACTAGACTAGTTACAGGAAAGGAAGGAAACAAGCTTAGAACATTTTTTTTGGAAAGTGGAAAGGGAGAAAGGAGAAACAGAAGACAATTTAAAATTAAGGACCTAAGTGGCTTGCCCTTCACAAATGTTCTTTCAGCATTAGGTAGAATGAGCCAGTGACACTAGACTGGAATACAGCTGGGATAGAGCTGAACAGATGGGACTGGTAGGAGTGTCTGAAGTCAAAATATGATCTCACTGTACTTGGTTGAGTGAGAAAATGAGATAGACCCAGGAGGAGTGTTCAAACATAAATTTACAATAGGGGTGGGCAATTCCAAAGCCATCAAGATTAATAGCAAAACAAGAACAGGGAGGGCATGTGGAAAACTAACTGCAGAGACAGAGAGAGACCACAGTATTCTATGAAACAATTACATAGAAAAATAAATAACTAAAGAGAGACACAGACCACAATATTCAATGAAACAATTAAATACACAGAAAAATAAAATACAGTACAATCTTTAGCACTGCAAGTTTGTACTTAACTCAGCTAGTAATGCAGTTGATTGTAGGTATGTAGCAGAAGCCAAACAACTCAGATACTGAGCAGTAATAAATTTAAAGATATGTGACTAACCCTTATAAATACAGAGAAACCTTCTAGACTAAGAGTTTAAGACTGAATATCAATGAAGTGAAACACAATAGCCCCCACTAATTGCAGAGGCAGGGAGAGACCACAGTATTCTATGAAACAATTAAATAGAAAATTAAAGTAACTACAGAGAGACACATGCCACAATATTCAATGAAACAATTAAATACACAGAAAAATAAAATGCCTCCAAAAAGGAAGCCAATCAGATGGTCTTCTGCCATAACCAAACTCTACAACAGAAGAAAGAAACTGTTGTAAAATGAGTAAAATCCCACGATTGGAGGAACTCCCTATTCAGCCTCAGTAAGAAGCTGAGATCCCTCATAAAATCCTCCAAAGCTAGTTATGAAAACAAAATAGCCACTGATTCTAAAGACAACCACAAAGCATTCTATAGCTATGTCAAGAATCTCAATGGCAACACTCAGATCTGCTCTGAGTTAAAACACAATGACACTAAATATACAGAACCAACTGATATTGCCAACATCCTGGCAGATAAGTTCAGTGCTAACTTTACCCCCCCACCCCCTAAAGGGCCCATCTTTATATGGGAAGAATGCAAAGTTCCTGTAATCATGGCTGCACAGGTAAAAACCTCACTCACCAAAGCCAAGAACACAGCATCCATGGGACCTGACAACATCCCGGGCTGCCTTCTACATGAGCTACAGAATGAACTGGCACCCCACCTAAGTACCATGTTCAATCATAGCCTCACCTCAGGCTTTCTGCCTATTGAATGGCGCACTCCGACGGTTATCCCACTCCACAAAGGGGGAGCTGCAACAGTCCCTGGGAACTACCGCCCCATTAGCCTGACGAGCCTGGTCTGCAAGGCCATGGAACGTATCATCATGGAACTCATAAACGAAGACATTGGAGATCTCCAAACTCTGGACCCCACACAGTCCGGGTTTGTAAAAGGCAGATCATGTCTCCTAACCCTGATAGAATTCTTTGAAGTAGTCACCAAAGCCATAGATGAGGGTAAGGTAGTTCACACAGCCTATCTAGATCTCGCCAAGGCATTCAACACCATCCCCCACTCTGGAATTATAGATAAACTCACTAAACTAGGTATAAATCCCTATGTCACAAGATGGGTTGCCAACTGGCTTACTGACAGAACCCACACTGTGAATGTAGCAGACTCCAAATCAGACTTCAGACCAGTGACAAGTGGAGTACCACAGGGTTCAGTCCTGGGTCCTCTCCTATTTGGTATCTACTTCTCTGAAGTACAAGCTAACACAGAAGGTCTTTGGCTAACTAAATTTGCAGATGACTGCAAACTAGGAGCCATAATCGAAACTCCTAATGATGTGGACATCCTACAAAAGGGCCTCACTGAGACAGATGCCTGGTTTCAAAGCCATGGTCTCAAGCTCAATGCCAAAAAGTGCATTGTCATCCCCTTTGGTAAAAACTCTGTACCCATGAACTTCCACATTAGCGGTAGTCTACTTAACACTGAAAGTGTGATAAGAGACCTTGGGACACAGGTGGACAGTAGTCTCTCCTTTGATAATCACATCACCAGAGTGGTCAGGAAATCCTTCTGCATGGCACACCTCATTACAAAAGGTTTCTCATCCGGAAAAAAAGGTCATTGCTCCCCTCTACTCATCACTCATTAGTCCCATTATAGAGTAAAATGCCCGTTTTGGTATGTACCTCACAAGACATCTACAACAACTGGAAAGGCCGCAAAAATACCTCAAAAAGGATTACTGGCCTCAAACAGATGCTTTATGCAGACCGTCTCAAAAAACTCAAGCTTTACTCCATTGCATATCGCCTACTCAGAGGCGATCTCTGCCTAACATACAAAGCTATGTCAAACCCAGAGCTGTTGGACATGCTCCACTTAAAGAAATCCCATTCCCTCCAAGCTACATGCTCTAGGGACCTAAACCTTGTCACCACAATAAACAGAACATGCTGGAGGGATAGATTCCTGTCCCAGAGACTTCTCATACTCTGGAACAGGCTACCTATCTATGCCTCATTAGCACTCTTCAAGAAAAATCTTGATGATTGGATGGGTAAAAGGAAATTCACCCCGGGGATCACTTCTGTGTTGACAAGGGCACAGGAAAATAATTTTCTTGGGTGGCGAAAGCCAAGGTACCTTTTTGGCTAGGCTTGTATAGGCTCTAGGGTCAATAGCCTAGTACTTACCTATTAACCTATGCAGTACAATCTTTAACAATCTTTATGGGGAATCTTCCCCCCACAGTGACATTTTCCTTTTCAGGATGACATGTAAACTCACAAAAATTAAAAAGGGAAAAAGATATGAAGAAACCCCAACAGGGTACTTATCAGATACATGGCTTTGTAACCAGGACAGAGGAAGGAGTGTTCAGACTGACAATCAAGGATGGCATTATGATTTGTGATAAAGAAATTCTGAGGTATATACATCCGTTCATCACCTTTATGCCCTACACTTTGAGCGGGGACTATCTGCGTGACATGCGATATCTATAAAATCTTAAGGTATACTGTCTGGACGTTGGGCTACACATGGCTGGGAATTCCTTTTGTTAAGAATACTGCAACAATGGTATAGAAGGACATCTACTTATATGTGTAAACTTGTGATGATACTATACAGAATGAAAAAAAGAAAAGAAAAGAAAAAAAATGTCGGGGAGGTCTTTTGATTTGGTTCTGCAAAGTATTACTTTGAAAATATTCTGTGGGTACTGCAGTGGGATGTGCAAGTAGGACCATGAATTTGCTACTATATAATCCTGCCAAAGAACTTAGCTTGGTCACCATTTCACCCTCAGGACTGCACAAATGAGAACTATGTACTAGTTCTGATGACACATAGGATTGGTATTGCTAAAATAATTAACTAATCTGACATGTAGTCTCATCTGAGTAAACAGTATACAACAATGGCCAACATTACATGTTCAAATATCTCCTGTACATGCAGCAATACACAGTCCTTTATGTTACTATTTGTAAAGCAGCCAGAAAAAGTGACAGATAATGAGTAGTCCTGTTCCATCACTACTAGACATAAACATTACCTCTGAATAACTTCATATTAGCATGATATTTAAATGAGTTATTTCATGTCTCCATATGCCTTTACCATTAATCCTATAGATGACAGTTGACTGTCAGGCATCAGAGTGGATAAATGACAAGCAAATGCAAAGAGAAATCTGCTAATTGTGCAAGAAAACACATTTCTTTTTATAATAATAAAACTGTTTGATGAAGTAGGCTATGTGCCACACAGCAGAGCCCACAGCTAACACTGCATGTATCAAGATTAATCTATGTCATATTACATTAAAGGTACCAGTATCTGAATGTCATGGCCCATAGTGGTGGATTAGATGCTGCCTGTTTGCCTGAACAGCTATTTACCATATGCCAGCCTGCTGCATGGGGTCCCATGATACTGCTATCAGATGGCCATCATCACTGTCATCACTGGTTGAAGGAAAGATAGCGGAAGCTGCACTGACTTCATGGGGAAGTTGAGTACCAGGCCAATGCTTAATCATGTTGTCTTGAATGCAGTATCTGGATTATACTGAAGGGCACCCTAAGACTCATCTAGGCAATGGAAATGGGCTTTAATCATACCTAACTCTAGATCAAAGACAATCCATGACTGGGAGGGTGGTGTTAAAGCTTCCCTCAGCATCTTTCCTATGGTTATGGACTGGTGCTCTCAGCCAGTATTCAAGTGAGTTGCCTTCATTATCTGCAAAATAAAAAAAAAATCAGGGGAGACATAACGATGTGGGGGGGGGGGGCTAATATTAAGCAAAACATGTTCCAAATTATACCTACAGAAATTACTATAACTGGAAAATATTTCACTTACCAACAAGGTGACCATGGGTATACTACCATGCAATAAGAGGTTGTAGTGTGAGCTTGTATGCCAGATGTGAGATTCATGGGCACTGTCAGGATACAGGACCAAAATGGTGATGCACCCCCATCGATCACACACCATGTGTCAGTTGATGGAATGGTAGCTATTCCTGTTCAACTACTACTACTCGCAAAGTCCAGATGGAGCCCTAATGGCAACATAGGTGCAATCTATTGTACCAGGCACCTTCAGAAAACATGCCATCCCATACAAGGCACTCACAGCTCTGGCTTAGTCCTGAGGTTACATTGGCAGATAAATTTACAGAACCACGCATACCAAGCATATGTTGTGAAACTCCTAAAGTATTCTCAAGGCAGAAACCAGAGAAACAGCCAAATTGTCTTTGGTTTATTTCTGGATGGTTCCTGAAGTATAGTGAGAACTATACATACTTTGGTGTCCAGAGGAATAGGAAGACCACATACCCCCCCCCCCCGAGCCCCAGTCCTTGTCTCTGGACCACACAAATTCACTAACACCCTTACAACATCCATGTTCACTCTAAATCTATCAAAAGATCTCTTAGTCAGCAATGTAAAAATGAATAAGTATTTGCCTATACCCGCTTCTTCTGGCTGGCAAGGGCAGCTAGGCACCATTGGTTTTGCCACAGCCAAAACAAGCCGCTCGCAAGGAAAAATAGCCAGAGGGCAACTACACAACAAGCACCTTTGACAATTACAAAGTAGATACAAAGGGAACGACTCTGAAGTTTATTAAGTATGTGTAGGTGGCACAAAGGTGCATAAAAAAGTGACTATGGATTACAAAAAAGTGTAAAAAGGCCTAATTTGCATACTTTTGTCACACATATTTAAAGCATTCCTCATATATATTTCATCACTTTCTCATATTCATAAGTTTTTCAAAAGTTGACTAAACTAGCTGGGCCTAAACACAGCTTACTTCTATTAATCATGCCAAAGACGTGCATAGCCAGAACCTGTGCAAATTCCTGCTACGCATAAACACAGTGAAAATGAATACGACCCTAAGTAATATCGTTCAGATATATTCGGTTTTAAGAAGGCTGCGCAACAATCAAAATATAAGAACTGCAAATCAGCATACAAAACGACTGATGAGAGTGCAGGGAAAAATATGGAGATAGCTGCACATTTCTAATTGGCAGTAATCTAAAAAAATAAAGTAGAAGTACAATACCCCTAACCTAAAGCCGAAAGACACAACAACAATATTTAAGAAACATGCAAAATTTCTTAACAATATCCAGTATCAGTTGAACACTGAAATGAATTGCCAGCAAATAACAAATGTTTATCCTAATCAATTTTGAAAGCAAGTGAAACACTGTTGAACATTGAAGGTTATGCTTCAAAACATACATTTGCCATACAAACCCTAACAAAATGAACAGCAGCAAAATTCCAGAAAAATGGAATGTGGTCTTGGAAACAAAACAACTGTGTTACATAAATGTGTAGTTTTTTATATAGGATATTTCTTTGCTTTTTTTTGTTATATTTGTTTGATGCTTACTGTCTTTTTTTTTTCCTTTTTCTACTTTGCCATAGAACAGAACATGTTAATAAAATGTTATTGAAAAAAAACACAGGACTAAATGAAGTTTGTATATTTAAACCTGAAGTAAGAAACACATGCTTAAAACAAACATTTGTCTTTTCTGGGCCATTGTATCATAAGGAATGCTGAAGTACTATATATTTAAAGTGAATTTAATTCCAGGGTAGTAGGATGAAATATTTGTACACAAAGATTATACAGTATTTTTTGCTTCAAATTAACATAGACTACTATGAGCTCATGAAGTTTCACTGTTTTATATTACATCAGAATTACACTGTTTCACCACCAGGACAGAAGACACGATTCTATTATATCAAAATACCTAGTGAAGTTACCAATGCTACACAAGTACTTTTCTGTGTGTATGTAACCACACTAAGACACAGAGGTTCATATGCGAATGCATACATAACATATGAGCACATGCACACACACACAATATCCCTATCTACTCTAAATCCATCAAAAATCTCTTGGTCAGCAAAATAAAAATGACACACACACACACACACACACACACACACACACACACACACACACACACACACACACCTGTGTGTGTTTGAAAATTTTAAAACATCAAGGTTTCTCCAAGGAAGCCAGTGAGTTATCACATTTCATTTTATTGAAACCCAGGGAATTGTTCTGGTTTAGGAGGATCTACAGACTGTCAAGTATTTTTTTTTTTCATTTGTTAAAAGTGATGTATCTGTGAATTTAGGCTGACTTCAATGTCATATCCTTGGAATGGAGATACAAAGATGAATTGCATAAACAAGTTTCTGTTTTTACTCAAAGTACGATCCCACATTTAATACAGTTAGACTGAATATGCGGGTACACAACCATCAAGTTCTCTTTAACTGTGAACTTGTTATGAGTGTGTGCGTGTGTGTGTGTGTGTGTGTGTGTGTGTGTGTGTGTGTGTGTGTGTGTGTGTGTGTGTGTGTGTGTGTGTGTGATCGAGGGAAAGCGAGCCTGTGTGGTTAAAGATGTGACTTTTGTATAGAATGCTACAAGTCTGATGTTCAGCTACAAGAGTATAGACAGCTTCAATAGATGTGTGGCAGGAGTAAGCATTGCTGTTTGCAGGGTGCAATGTTCACATCTCAGGTCTGGCCAAGTGTGATAAAGTTCTAACAGGTTATACTATGAAGGCAGGAAAGAGAATGCAGAGCTAGGAAAAATAGGAAATGCTATTGGAGGGAAGGGTTGGGATAAAAACTAATGCTGTGCAACTGCAGGAACTTAGGTAAACTGAGGTGTGAGCTGCAGTCACGAGGAACGGGCAGATCATATATCATGTATCACAGACAGATACATGGAACAATGTGGTACAGTAGGTTAAAGGTAACTCAGTGGGAAGGGGGGAGGGGCACCTCTACATAAAAGAGAGAACTGGGCCTGAGGACACAAGGGAAAATAAGGAAGGGATAGAAAATCAGGGGCAGAACCAATGTAACAGGGCAGGAGTGCAGCGGCAGTCAGAATGTGAGTGGGGAAGAAGAGTTAAGGCGTTGGATACTATCAGCCTGCTGTACAGAAAGTGATGAAGGGTAGAAACAAAGAAAATAATGGCATGGAGAAGGAAGGGAAGGTACTAAATATAACGGAAGTGAGCCTTTTAGGCCAAGTTAGTCCATCACACTACTGGAAAAAGATAATGAGCTGATTGAAAAATGGCAGATAATTCATTCAAATGGAGTAAAGCTAAGAGGAGTAATGGGTATATATCTGGGTCAGGATAGAATATATAGAAGCTGCAGATGGCAGTAGGCTGGCTGGTCAAGTAAGAAAGGATAAACTCTTACTGAAGAAAATGAGGTAGCAGGAGGCCAGAAGACAAGATGGAGTAGGAGAAGGTAGTATATGTGTATGTGTGTGTGTGTGTGGGGGGGGGGTTGTAAAAGGAGTACAGGTACGTGAAATGATAAAGGTTAAAGGAGAAAACATAGATGCAGCAATAAAAATGACAAAAAAGCAGGCAGTCAATACAGAAAGATACTTGTAGACTGGAGTGACAAGCTGTGAAGAAGCCATTGAGTCACTGATGGCCAAACCAGAGTTAGTACAACAAGGGGAGCAAAAGACAAGTGAGAGGCACTTAGACAAATGGGAGGAACAGAGGTCAAAATGGACAAGCAGTGAATGGTGTTTGTATGAAGCCTATCAGTTGGATCAGCAGCAGCACAGATGGGAAGGCAAGCACTGATGAGGGCTGTTAGTGGTAGGAGTGGAGGATGAGATTGCAGATGTCATGACTGGTAGCATAATCCAGGAAGTGAAGGAGATGAAAAACAATGTAGAGGCAAAGGAAGATGTTATTTTAATTGGAAACTTGATTACAAAGGAGATTAAAAGTCTTGACAAGGGAGAAAGTACAATCCATATTACTTTGCAATTTGTCTTAGGATGTCTATTTAACAAGACATGAGAGAAGGTGAAGAAAATGTAGTCATGATGAGGGATGGTTGAGAGTTATGATGTGGTGCATGTAAGACAGCTGAGGTATTAACAATCAGAGATAGCTAAGATGCATAGAGATATCAGAATAACGGGGATGGGTGCAGCATTCCCAAAAGCAAAGCATGTGTCAGCATTGGTATGCCAAAGGAGTATAATGAATGGCTGTGGCAGTGAGCAAGACAAAACCACTTGTAGACCTGAACCTAGGCAGCTAACTAGGGTGCTATTCTGCTAGGGGCAATTTTCCACTACTTATTTTCTTAAACTAAAGGAATAAATAAGTGACCTGCAATGCTGCTTTTCATAATAGCAGTTGTGGTGCCTGGGAGGTGGGGTACTGTACACCTGGCCATTAAATTTGTTGGTTTTCTGCTGAATGCTGTCCATATCCTACCTGATTATTGTTTAGGTAGATTATGGGTGGAATGGAGTAAAAATCCAACAGTAAAGGATATGAAATGGTCAAGGTGTAAAGAGAAGTTGACATTTCAATCCATTGTAGCAAGAAGGACATTTTTTAAGGCTCACAATGTCAGGCAATCATATATGCTCATACAGTCAAGCAAGCAGATATGGCAGTGGATGGCTTTCCAGAAATGGGCTTAGTCATACACAAGAGACATATCTCACCCAAACTGCACTACATTAAGAGAATTGGGGAGACACACCTCACCCAAACTGCGCTACATTGAGAGAATTGCGGGTTGGTGTAATGGTTAAGGTGAGTACCTCACAGACACAAAGTACAGAGTCTGATTCTCACCTTTGAAGAGAAATTTGCCAGGGTTAAAATGACTTGCAAAGGTAGATAGCCTAGTACCTAGAAACACCCCCTCCCCAATAAAAGAAGAAATAGTGCATATTTTAAAGAAGTATTTATGAGGACCCCCATTGAACATAAAAATACTGAATAGATATAAGATTTAAAGGAAACAGTAAGAAGTACTTCTGTGGAGGATATGAAACAAGGCAAAGTAACAATCAGAGAAATAGAGAGAAAATTACGAAAAGGCTCCTAAATGGAAACCCTGAGGTCCAGATGCTGTACCTAACTTTTGGCCAAAGGCATTTATAACTTCGCACAAAGATGTAGCCCTAAGTAAGAATTATTTATTTTTATTTTTATTTGTTTACCATGGTACTCCACTGATCACTACCGACCATTTACAGGCACAGCCAGGGTGAAGAGATTCATGAAAAAAGAAAATAGAGCAGAGTCACAAACACAGAGTAACCACAGAGGGTAGATGATCCCATAGACAACTGATACAAAGTGCAAATATTATTAGCAGAGTAGAAAATCAATGTGAATTAATTTTAGTAGTAAATATGAGAGGAAAACAGCATCTGAGAGCAGAGGATCAAAGTAGAAGTGATGCAGGTGAGGAGGGAGTTAGGCTATGTGTCCAGTGGACAAGCACTTGCAGTCAGATTTTTGATGAAGGTGTCTTTTGAGCTGATCTCTGAATGTGGGAAAAGAGACTATACACTAGAAATGATGCAGACAGGGTTCATTGTCATTCAGGAAAAAGTCAATCACAGCAATAGCACAAAGGGGTAACAAAAATTGTATTGAACAAAGGATTATTTGTTGGGAAATAAAGCCATAATTGAGAATTGTAAAAAGGAGAAGAATTTACGTATAGCATGGATAGACTACAAAAAAGTATTTGACAGTATCCCACATTTATGGATAAAGGAATGCTTACAGATGTATAAGATACACCTTAGATTGATCAGTTACATTGCAGTGCTAAATCACTATGCAGTTTAGGTATAAAAATTCAAAATGGGGATATTCCAGGGTTACTCTGTCACCACTGCTATTTTATCATGCCCTTACACCATTAAGCTGATTACTTATCAGATTAGATTATGGTTACAATTTGGCTCCCAGAAAAAAAACTTTGTTTAAAGATTTCTTTTCAATTTTTTGTGGATGACTTAAAACTTTATAGGTCATCAGATAGGGTGGTACAGTGGTGCAGCAGTTAGCGTAGTCACCTCATAGCAAGAGGTTCTCTGGTTCAATTCTCAGTTGGGGAGCCTTCTGTGCAGAGTCTGCATGCCCTCCCTGTGTTTGCATGGGTTTCTTCTGGGTGCTGTGGTTTCCTCCTACATTGCAAAGATATGCAATAGGTGGAGAGGACACTCTAAATTGTCTCTAGGTGTCAGTGTCTGCGCAAGTGTGTGGTACACCCTCCAAGGAGGGTTGGGCACTGGGCTAGCAACCCAGCCGCATAAAATCATAACCACTACAGAAACAATGTGTGCCTGCAGGGGCGCTTGTTGCCTGATGTGCTGAAATGGCACAATTGAAAATGAAAGAGAGAGAGAGAGTTCATCAGATGAGGAGCTGAAAGCACAGCTACAAATGGTTAAAACTTTCTCAGATGAAATAAGAATGACATTTCATCTTGATAAATGTGCACAAACAGGAAAGCTGCAGTACCAAGAAAATATCAACCTGGGACATGAATTTGCTATAAAGGAACATGAGTAGAAGGGACTGTATTATTAGTTGGGAATCAATGAAGGACCAGCAGTAAAACATGCAGAAATGTGAGTAAAGCTCAGTAAAGAATATTTAAGGAGGCAAACTAAAATTGGAAAACTGTCTTCAGATCTCAGAATAAAGTCCAAGTTACAAAGCAATTTGCTCTTCCTGTTTTAATTTACAGTTTTGGGTTGATAGACTGGCCTCAAAAATTATTGGATAAGTTGTACATGAAGACAGGAAAAATGCTTCATGCTTATCAAATGATCTATAAAAAAACAACATATACCAATATTATATATTCCTCCCTCTGAAGGAGATATGAGGCTCCTCAAAATTGATTACATGTAATAGATCTGCAGTCATGGGATAACATACATATCTGCTGACATCATCAGATCCAAATATAGTCAAAGTTTTAGAACATGACAAGAAGTCATCTAATATGACATCTTTGCTTAATTTTGCAGAAGTAAAAAACAAAACAGGTTCATGTAGTGTCAAACTGCACTGGGGTCTCATTATTTCCAGTCCAAAAGGTTGTAAAAATCCAAAGGAAATGTAGAATAGCTTATAAATATGTCACTAAACCACCAGAGAAACTTTTAGAACCATTTGATATGAGAATTCTGAAGAAGTTCTAGAATTGAAAGAAGAAAGTGCCCAACCATTTCTTCATTTGTTTAATAAATTCATATCAATGAATAAAATTAATCAAAGTTTTTTCCCCTGAGTTTTATGTGAAGGCTACGCGGTCATACACTGGTTTGGTACTTCTAATTTTGCAGAAGTCTTTTGGTGTCAATGACACTAAAAGCTGATAAAAATCAGACAGTAATTGAATGTGCCAAGAAACAAAAGAAAAACTATAAGGAAAATTATTAGATGAGAAGGAAAGAAATGTGAAAAACTCATAAATAAAGCTGCAAGAACAGAGATATCCTAGAATAACTTCATGTTGACCAAATTGGGCTGCAGGAATAGTCAAAGAGAGGTCAACTGAAACCAAAATATTAAAGATTAATTAATGGCAGCCCAAGATATTGAACTACATGCATTTTGGTTTACAAAGTCCACTGAACATGTGCAAGAAACAAGCAAATGTAGAATTTGTAAAAATAAATGCTGGAAACAGTTACATATCTTGTTGCTGGTTGTGATACACTCATGGGAGAGGGCCTGTCTGCTAAAAGGCACAATAATGTACTAAGACAGTTGTACTGGGGATTGTGCAAACACTACAATGTAGAAGTAGTTGGGAAGTATTGGAAATGTGAACCACAAAACATTATAGAGAATGCTGAAGTGTATATCACATGGGATCACCTATTATCAACAGTTCAAAAACAGACATAGTAGTCCATGAAAAAAGACAAAAGTAGCACTAATCATTGAAATTGCTACACCTTCTGATTACAGTGTCTTACATGCAAAGAGACACAAAGTCATAAAATATCAGGATTTGCAGGCAGAATTGAGAGCAATGTGCAAGTCATATCTAGACAATTCCAGTAGCAGTAGGGGCAATAGGTCTAATGATAAAAAAATTACAGTTGCACTTGGATATGCTACCAATAGATATAACTCTGTATGAATTACAGGAGGAGGCATTTCTGGGCATATTGTGAGTACTTTTCGCTAACATCAAAGACTAAAGTAATACTGATTACATGATCTCTAACCATATCCTGACATACAAATCGAGTCCATTCCCATCATGGTATTGGAAACCCAAAAGACTTGGATAAACTAAACACAATTATTACACCAAAACTATGATTGCTCAACCAGTCCAATATGACCTCATGAAATTTAGAAATTAAAAACATCTCTGTGCCTTTCTAATGAAAGTAGGCCATGCTGAGCAAAGGAAATTAGCTATTCTTGCAGTCTGTGCATTACTAGCACTCCACTACAATCTATTCTTCATTTATTTTCCATTAGACAGTGTTTTTGATAACTGATCTTTAATGGCTGTAGTGTTGCTGATACTCAGACAGTAACAGGAAGCTCTGAGCAAAACAGATATCCTATACTTAAAAGTTGTGCATCTGTTTTACAGTGTACCAACATTTAACACTGGCAGTTCCAACAGTTTAAAATCCATACCCAGGTACTCATCACTGATACCTGTACATGCTTAGTCCCATCTACATTTATGATCATCAAACAAAGACATCCCCAGTGGTTCTCTAAGCAGTGCTCTTAATACAGGTGCTAACTGTTGCTTGATATAATTAGCAGATGTCCCACTGTCATTTTGAGGACTCATCATTGGAATACTAAGGTGGTAACAGCTAGAGAATCTTGGAAATATTATGGAAATCCAAGGCTGAAATACATGAAATAGTTCCCCTTAAGTAGAAGTATCTAATTTTCATATAAGTTGCAAGGTGTGTGTGAGTGTGGGGGGGGGGGTACTGCCTTCCATTTCAGGGTGTGCTAGAAAAACTGTCACAAAATCATAATATAATTTTCATACATTCTAGGCTAATAGAATTGGGTCTCAAGACTAATAGGAAGCCCAATAAAAGTGTAGTATTATGAGGTGTAGAAGAAGCACCTTGTTTAATTATTCCAGAAAGATTGAGGGCCCAATTCCAAAAGACTTGATCTCAGTATAAATGACTACTTGTACTGATAGCAGGCTGACAGCAGGTGTTTTGGAATCTGGCCTGCTCTGCAAGCCTGGTTAAAGACAAGCCTTACAATGTAGCAAATCACTTACACTAAGAGCAACTCTTTTGGAAACCGGTTCTTAGTCTTCTTGGACTTTTCCCCTCAGTTTTTAAATAATACCAACATGGTAAAACGAATAATTGCCGATACTCTGCCATGCTACATGGCTTGAATCTTGCATAGTAGCCCGTGTCTCAGTCATGCACTACTAAGTCTTTCAAATGTTGATAGAAGATAAGAGACGTATTGATACAGCAAAATATTTTTATAAGTATGAAGTAACAGCTATTAACCATGCAACAGCATTCTAATTGAAGTTGTTAGTAAGTGTTCCACATTTTACCCATTTGCTCCACATTGTGAGACATAGTACTTTACATTCTGGACTTGGAAAGTTGAAAGTTATGGGGCTAGCGGCTGCGTGCTTGAGCATTCACTGTTTGGAACAGACATGGAATGCATTATCATGGTTCCTATTTTATTTTTTTTTTAATATTATTGCATTCAGACATCTGAAAGTCAACAAATTAACTATAACTGCTGGGAATGGGGGTTCTCTGGATGAGAATAATTTACCCTGATGTCACATGATCATTATTCTGGTTTTGCAGGAGTAAAGTGATTTGTTTGAAGCAAGATGGAATAGTTCATCTAACCATTGTGTGAAACAAAGTTGAAAAAATACTGTGGCTGTTTTTTTTTTGGGGGGGGGGGACTAGGCTTGCAGAGTTATTGTGTATTTGTATGAAACAAAGCTAAACTACATTAATGTCGGTGGCATATTTTATCACAGTTAGACTTCTATGGTGTACACAGTCAAAGTTGCTATAATTGTAAGTGGAATAGGGTCATCTATGAATGAAACTAATGGACCCTTTTGCTCTTTGCATATTTTAATTATTCATTAATCTGGCCTTCCAGGACTAGTATGTATTTGTGTAAAGTAAATTCTGCATGTTTATGTAAAATTAATTTGAAATATATTACTTTGGCTACTATTAATTTTCTTACCACATTTAAAGTATTTGTAGTCACTATAGCAGTAACTATAGGTCTGAGGGTTGCCCATGCATGAAAAGACTGACCCTGTTGTCATGATAATTTTAAATAGTCATTAAAATGTCTTTACAGGGTTAACATGCATTTGCATAAAGCAAGTTGGAATACTTTGCTGTGACCCCTTTTTTCCATGACAATCAGGCATCTAAGTGCAATCAGAAAAGCAGCTCTAATCTATGAGCATGGAATTGTTTTGGATATAAAAGTGATTTATCCTACTGTTTGATTGCAATTAAGCAGCCAATGATCTCGCATTGCAGGGGTAGTGCCACACAATTATTTTTTTGAAATTACTGTAAAATGATCATACTATGGCTTGTGCTTCTATATGTGTAGCGACTGTTACAATGTGTTTAAGATTAACATGTCAGCCATAGTTTATTTTATCTTTCCATCACAGATAAGTCAACATTGTACACAGTAACTGTCTGTCTTTGGTGGTCTGTTTAAAGTGTGCTTGAAAGCAACTAATCATTGTCACAGTGGAGCAGTAAATACTGTTACCATCTCTGAGATCTTGGCTCACTACTGAAGTGCTGCACTTTGGCTACTTGTATTTGGAGTCTGCATATCCTCCTTGTTTCAGTGTGGGTTTTATCTTGATAATGTTTTTCCCTCTAATACCCTGAAGATATTCCATAAGATAACCAGCATTTCCCTAAGTTGCCTATTAGCAATTGAGCAATCTGCATGCAAATCTGTTTTTGCATGTTGTGATAGACATAGCTTATTAGGGGTAATGTCAGTATGTGTATGAAAAAAATATCACCAACTTTTACCTGCAAAAATATGCAATGTTTGTCATGCACATATATAAATATTCTGAGTAGCAGGGATGAAGCAGTCAACAAGTTATTCTCAAAAATTAAGTTGTAAATTACATTATAGTACATCTATACACTCTGAGCTTCTGGCGGTCTGGTGGACCTCATACCCCAAGGTTTGTAAATGGATTTTAATATAGACTTAGAAAGGAGCCTCTGCTCTGTGGACCACCTAGTCTGAAAAACAGTCCTGCTCAGATTTGTGCAAAAAATGTTTGTCTATAGATAGAGGGGGGACTGAGGATGATATTGTAATTTCTTTAATTTTTCCTTAACAGCCATACCTTAATGAGGTACCCAGGTGATCACTATAGCTGTCTCAGAACAACAAGTTGAAATATGTTACTGTAATTATTATTTTTTTTGTATTTTCCTTATAATCAAACATCAGACGTAAACAGGTGGCTGCCATTTGGGGGAAAAGAGGCATACTGTTTGTATGTATGTATGTATGTATATATATATATATATATATATATATATATATATATATATATATATATATATATATATATATATATATATATATATATATATATATATATATATATTATCTGACAGGAACAAGTTTTTAATGTTACTGCATTTTGCTTATTCTTTCGGCTTTGGTACAATATGACATCACAAGGGTATACAGAAGGTGTCTTTTGGATAGAAGTGAGTAGACATGTCGGAAGTAGCCACCCGAAATATTTAATTATGGCCATCTGTGCCTTCACTTTCATCCCTTTATAACCACCTGTCATTTACAAAGATGATTATCTTTTTTTTTTTGGAGGGGTAACATGTCAGACACTATTCCTAGATAGGATTCATGCATCCTTACATTTTCTTTCTCAGTTTAATGTGAACTCCAGTTTTCTTAGATGTGATCATTAACCTTCAGAAATAACTTATTTCTTCCTTGAAAGAAAAAAAAGTTTGAATTTCTTTCCATACTAAAGAATTTTATTGAAAGTCTGAAAACAAGCTCTAAAATGCACCACAAAGCATCTGTAACAAAGCCTTCTGGTAGCCCTGTAACTCACAGACAACTAGCTTACTTCAATTCTTCCCTTCACAGATATTACAGTGTAGTCTTGGCCAATTTGTGTATGTTAAAAGGATGTAAGAAAAAGCTAAAGAGTACGATAAAATTAGAAAATATAGAATAGTACTCTGGATGGCACAGGGAGGCCAAGGAAGATGAAATCCTGGGGGATACCATGGGGATGATGTGGAGGGAGCAATGAATAGTTGTGGTGATGCCATAATGCCCTTTCCGTAGGTCACCATTAAATTAAAGCAGTGTTTCATTAGAGGTGGACGGAGTAAGTTACAATAATTGCACCCATGAAAGGAGGGAGGGGTGCAATAAAAGCAGAAGAGGGCAGTGACTATTCATGAAGGTGAAAGGTGAAAGAAAAAAGTAGGAAAATATAGTAGAGGAGTAAGCTAGAGTGACCTGGAGCATGACCTAGTAGTATTGCCATAGTATGACCAAGAAGTATTACCATTACAGTGACCAAGTAGTGTTACCATACAATGACCAAGAAGTATTACCATGCAATGCAATGAGTTTGGCTTGGATAAAGCAGAAGAGGTAAGTCATCTCCATTGGTGTAGAAGGATAAAGCTTTAACTATGACCCAGGCAACCAGTGTTATATAAGCAACTGAGGTTTATGCTGGACCTGGCAAGGGAGAAGGAATGAAATAGTATTGCTGAATTACATGTCTTCAGGAATAGGGTGTTTCAGCATATGCTTGTGGTGCATATTAGCCTAGCAGATTCTTTGGTGGAAAAAAGGGACCACAATGTAGGAATGGCTATATGGGGAAGGGCAGTCTTGAGGGCTGATGTCACTTGAAGGTGTTGCTGACATACCCTTATTGAAACTCTTTGCATGCTTAGCCAAGGGTAGGTTACTGGGCATCTATTGTGGGGCTTAGCCTTAAGCAAGACAACTCTGATCCCCCAAATGGATGACAGCACCACTCCTAGATACCCTCAAACTGTGCACAGAAAAGAGGAAGTTCATAGAAGATCACAGAAGACAGAAGAAAAAAGAAAAAAATGTACTGAATGGATGCTTTGTTCAGTGTTCAATAAGGGATTCAAAGAAAAAAACATAGCAAGAGAGAAAGTGAAGAAGAAAATAGCTATTTTTAGGGAAAGTAATGCACAATGACAAAGTCATCACCCTCTCAGGGTCTTCAGGACCCTCAAAAAGAACTTTACCCAGATGACTGTACAGTGCCTTAGGACTAGAAAATAACATATGTAGTACCTCAGCTTACCTCAGCTTAGAGGATGAATGGGAAAAGCCTGGTGTTGCAGATGTGCGCTGCTTGACAACAACACACTGGTACCATTGAGTGTCATTTTTATCCACACAGTGTAACAATAATTGATCCATCTTTAAGACAACAAATACCTAAGGCTTAGTTTTCATTTTACATCTTCCCAGAGTTGGATTTATGTTTGTATTCCATCTGAATCCTTGTGTCACTGGAAATGGTACCATTTCTCATCAGTTTGAGTTGAAGTACTGTGCTTTAGTACTGACCCTGGATAGCATTTGTCACCAAAGAGCTTGCAATGCAGAACTGTACATTTCAGTTTGACTTTACAACTTATCTGCTGTAATATTGTGCCAATTTACTTTCATTGTAACTGATCTTCAACATAATAGGTTATTTTTAATGCCTGTATACATGAAGCAATGATATTTTATTTGAAGTTCTCTTTTGTATTTTCTCTCTTTTTTAATTTTGTAGGTAGATTTGGGGTTTTGCTATTCAATCCAAAGGCAAAGCCTGAAAATGGCCCACAGGGATCAGTGCTCCATTTAACAAATTTAAATAAACAGACAAGGTCTATTACATTAGCAGTGATGGCATGGAATGTGAAAGACAGAATAGTGTGGGAACACTGGTTGTATACCTACATGACTCCATTTTTTAGGACAGCAAAAAGTAAACATTCATAGCACAAGGCCTTGCCTGTCAAATATGATAATTTTATGACTGAACCATAGGAGGACTTGATAAGGCAATACCAGTAGAACTACTCTACCTGGACTTTGCCAAAGCCTTTATCTCAGTCCTGCAAAGGCAACTACTAAAGAATGAACCAGATGAACACTGTTCAGTGGGTTTCTTTGTGACATGTATGCAGAAACACAAAACAAGCAAAACCACTTTGTAATGACACAGATGCATGTAGCAGTGGAAGACAGCGAGCATCTAAGAACGGATTTGGATATGTAGACCAAATGAGTATAGACTCTCATTTATGCAATTGGATTCTGAGCTTCCTTACTGAAAGGCCTCAAAAGGTTCGTGTGGGAGACAACAGCTCTGGAAGTATCATCCTGAACACAGGAATACTCCAGGGGCATGTCTTAAGTCCTCTCCTTTTCACCCTGACACATGACTTCATCGCTAGACATGAAATGAATAGGATCATCAAATTTGCGGACGACACCACTGTTATAGGTCTTGTCAAAGATGGAGAGGAGGAAGCCTAAAGGAACGAGCTTGATCAACTACTGGTCTGGTGTGACAACAACAATCTAGCACTGAATGTCAGCAAGACAAAGGAGTTGATTGTTGATTTCAGAAGATCTCAAGTACCACACAAACCTCTAGTGATGAAAAGGATGACAGTAGAAATGGTCAAGAGTACAAAGTTCTTGGGTGTTCATATCTTGGAGAACTTATCCTGGTCAGTCCATGTATCCAGCACATTCAAAAAAGCTCAGCAATACTTGCACTTTCTAAGGAAACTTAGGAAGGCAAAATTACCAAGCTCCCTACTTCAGACCTTTTATAGGGGCACCATTGAAAGTGCCCTGACCAACAACATTTCAGTCTAGTATGGTAGCTGTAACAATCAGGATCAGACGGCTCTCAAGAGAGTTGTAAGTTTGGCAGAAAGAATCATTGGTACCTTCTTACACCTCTGGAAGATCTACACAAATGCCAGTGCATTGCCAGGGCCAAAAAAGATTTCCAGCGATCCAACTCATCCTGCCAATGGTCTGTACACTCACCCCTCCTCAGGCAGGAGATACAGAAGTCTGCATTGCAAGACCACCAAACTAAATAACAGTTTCTTTCCGCTCTCCATTAGATTGTTGAACTCTTGAGAAAAACAAACCATGAGTCTGTCTAAACATTCAACCACTTCTGTTACATAACTAGCCTATCAAGTGGCTTATTTTATGGATGTGCAATAACCAAGTGCAATACTAAGGTAGCTGACCTACCACACGGAATGACTTTAAAGTGCAATATACAAACTGTGCAATAATTCAGTCTAATCATAGATATGCTGCTATTGTTTCAATTTTACTTTGACAATATTACCTTCATATTGTTCCTTGTCTTCCTTGTCTCCTGTTCTGGGATGGGCGTGGGTCACTGCTGTCCTACTTTACTTACTAATTGCAATTTATTACATTTCTACTATGATATTTTATTAATTTTTCTCTGTCTATATGTGCAACTGCTTCCTGCATTGAGAACAAAGTATTGTAATTTTGTTCAGCTAGTCTGCTGTGTAGTTCTAAATGACAATAACGTTTTCTTTGACTTTGACAAATGAAGACCATTGCAGACAAATGCAAAGTATTCTACATGGACTTCAACTATCCTGCTGAGAATTATTACCTGAGGGCAGTAAAGCTCATAGCAAAAATGCAGTACAAGCATCTACCATGCCAGAAGCAGATTTATGTGACACGGGCAGCAGCAAATAGAATGCTGAGGTGTATCTTTAAGGAAAAGAACTGAGGAACATATCCACATGTGCATGTCATCCTGCACATGCAGGAACATCTGATGTACACATACAGCATAGCAGGATGAATTTGGTTTCAATAACAAGATAACTCTGGTCCATGAACCAATAAAAAAAAACATGTATGACTTTACCAAAACTAGAAAGAATGAAAATAAGAAATTTAGAGAGTTCATTTACAACACCCTCAAGGGATACATTCTGGCAGCTGTAATACATGTGGGGTTGCTTTTTAACATCGAGAAAGGGAAAACGAGCATTAATGGGAATTAAGGGATTTTAGAGCTGTACCAAGGCAACTAACCCTGCTAAGGTTAGATTCCTGATTCCTGAGTAGTGAGAGGTAGACAGTGGAGTTTCTACAGTGCGATGAGAGTCATTGAGAGGTGTCTCCTGTAAGAAGAAACTTGGGGGAATATTCCTGGTGGGAAGTAGGTGAAGGCTGTTTAATTGGTCATTGTGGAGAATCTTGTAAAGGATTGGAAATATTTGCTTAGACTAGATACAGAAATATACATTAAGTATTATTTGTTCTTGATCACATAAGCTGGAGAAAGTTTTGTAGAATTATTTTAAATACCTGCACATCTCACAAAAGAGATAGAACTATTTTAAAGTACTATTTGGCTCAGGAGCCACTGTTGGGGTGGAGTCACCTTTTGTTCAACGAATACTAGAGCAAAGCAAAATAAGAATACTGACTTTTTTCTTGTTTCTATTATTAGCCTGGTTTTGGCAAAATTGCTAAAATTTCAATTTTCCCTTGAAAATAAAGCTGCTTACATGCATACAATTTATATATAATTTACTTTATATATTATATAATAAAGGTCCACTGAAATACATCAACTGTATTGTTAGTCAGCATCTGTTTAGTCGACTACATAGATGGTCAACAGTTGTGTGAGATTGCACATTTCCCAGGGTAGGGAAATATGCAGTTTCCTTTAGATTGTGCAATCTTGGAGTTAGAATATATAATTAGCAGGGAATGTGGGATGCAGGGAGGGTTGCCCCAATGTCTGCAAAATCAATGTTTTATTTTATTTAAATTTAAGTTTTGCATGTACATGTCGATGTTTGCAAAGTCGACTTTGTAAACATCAATCTTTGGGTGTTTTGTTTAATTTTATTACAAATAGTCCCCAGGTTAGGGTTATATTAGGGCTAGGGAAGGAGTGCTTCAGTGATGTATGTGCACACATACACACACACACACACACACACACACACACACACACACACACACACACACACACTCACACACACACACACACACACACACACACACGCACACATGCACACACACACACACACACACACACACACACACACACACACACACACACACACACACACACACACACACACACACACACACACACACACACACACACACACAAATACAAGCAAGTGGTTAGGTGCAAGTACTGGGTTAGTACAAAAGAGTAAGGAGGGCAGGGTACCAAACCACACTAACCCTGGCAAAGGAGATTACCATCTCTGGAAAAAAATATTCAAAAACTATCTTGAAAGAATCATGGAAAATAGTTATCACATGATTACATGCAAATCACATATATGTAAGCACTTATATATGCATATAAATTTGAAAAACTAATATTTATATAAATAATTTCATGCATATTGTGTACGCCAACAACAACTACATGCCATCATGAGTAAAGAGATGTACTTATTCAATGAAAAAAAAAGGAATACTCTGATATGTAACTGCTCTACCTACTGTCATTTACACCTGACTTGCACTGTTATGTTGTTTTCTGTGTAATTGCACACTATTATCACTTCACTCAATTATTTACTAGTGTTATGGGCTCAACAGGTAATACATCCACCTTTGGTTTTGAAAGAACAAAAGGCTTTGGGTTTCATTCTCACCTCAAGTGATTGGACTCATTTTCAAACTGCTGATACTGCATTAGGGGTGTTGCATTCTACAGTGCTCCCGTATTCAGATGAAACATTAAACTGAGGTCCCATCTGCTTTAGTTGTTGGTACCTCAGGTGGATATAAAATATTCCATTGCAATTATCAAAAAGAATGGGCAGGTTTGCCAGTTCTACAGCCAAATTTCCCATAATAGTACAAGTACCACATCTGATCCCCCTTGAAAAGATGTTACTAGCCTAGCTGGACTGAACTAGTATACAAAGGATAAATAAATTGTTTTTTTCTATCCAGGCAGTGACCAAAACTGATTCCCCATGAATCAATTCATCACTTTCATTAACAATCATTAAACAAACAAAAATGTAGATCAATTATGGTAAGGAAAGTTTCTATAATGAATAATGTTGTAGCATACTTGCTCACATTTCTTTTGGCTAATTCACACTGGTTACTATGTTCCCTTGCAGAGACTGTACATATTTGCTTCCCTCTTATTTTCACTTTCACCGTGTCTCCAGTAAATGTAGTTAAAATAAAAGTTAAGCAGGTATTTTCTCTCTATAGTATATGTATGTGCACATGCATTGTATACTCAAAAGCACATAAGGTTATCCTGTCACCCACGGAGTCCTGTCATTTTGTTACAAAACTGCAGCTACTGGGCTGTATTCTCAGTACAGCCAAATAGGGCCATGCAATATGAGTGTAATTGCATCATATGCTGACAGTACATAAATAGCAATGGGCAATCTCTTATCTGCTGACCCTATGCATTTTATTTGATGTCACAGTTTCCATTAAGAGGTTCAGGCAGTCAATCTGTCTTTATAGTCTAGGCTTGCTCTGCTTTGGGATGGCCCTAAAATGAAGCCAGAAATGGTAAGAATAGCAGTGTGCAATGAAATAGCTGAAGGAAGAGCAAAAAGTAGTTTGTCAGGAACAGTGCCAAGTCATTAATACATGGAAGCCATCATACCAGGAAATTCCAAGTAAGTGTTGTATACACTGTCCACAAATGCTAAACAAATTGCATCAAGCTAGTGGCCCACATATATCGTGTGTGCTCGTTCTACAAAGTGGAAAACACTGACATGTTTATAACTTTCTTAATTTGTGTAGGCATGTATTCTCTGCATTTAATTATTTGTTAAACAAACAGTTTAGCAGAAGCATATTCAGATCTGACATGTCATTACAAAGTTAGAGTAATGCAATTTACTGTGTTTGTTTTCTTAATACACTTCATTAAACCTGCACATTTATTTTTCTTTCTTTCTTTGTACTGAAAACAAATCAGAACAGTGTATTAGAGACATCAGAAACATGGGATTTATGCTAGTATCACAGCATAATATTAACTTACGTAAATGTGTTCCATCTTAGGACGCAACAAATCGTATACTAAATTCTCAACTGAAGACAGGGGAATGGATTGCCAGGTGTGCATACATATGTGCATGTCAAGTATGGGGTCAAAGCATGGGCAGATCATATACAAACAAAAAAAAATCCCTTTAACAGCAGTGATGACACTGCAGTTGGACATATCAGTCTCTTCTCCAAACTGAGAAAGAACTTCAGTTTAAACCTTGGGACAAGTGGACAATGAAGAGACACACCAACAGCAGCAAATGGTGAGCTGCACAAGGCATACCTCTCAACCTCTTTGATCAAGATATCTGGACAAAGCCTAAAATAATTGGGAGGGGGGAAGGCCCCAAAATAGGGACAGATTTTAAATATTGCGCTTATAAACACAGAAAGTTGCTAGGATAACAGGATTTGTGTTACCATGCATTTTCTGAAGGATATAACATTTATGTCATTCTTTAGTGACTTCAGTCCTCAGTGATTTACCAGAAAACCTTAAATTTTCTGTGAAATGTACCAAAAATATGAAGTAAATGTCTGGACTTTCTGTGAAGATCAGAAAAGTTGAGAGTTATGCAGAGATGCCAAAAATGAGAGAGCTATGAATTTCTATGAGGAATTAATAGAGTATTAAGAACATCAAAATATAAAAAACTCCACAGTTATTTGACACTGATTAATTCAAAAGAGATTAAGAAATGAGCTTTAATTAAATTCTATGCAGCCATGATAATAAGAATCTGTCTACAATGCAAGTAGATTTCCACTGCTGAATAATGCAATGGGGAAGGAGATATTTCAGGCTTCACTTTTCTTATTTACAGTTCAGTCATTTTAGATAACAGTAATTTATAATTGTTACATAAACACCATTAAAAGCATCTAAACATCTGAGCTGTGTTGATTGTTTTAAATTTTGGAGAAGCAGTCATCTGGTTTTGAAGTGAAGCCCTGATGTTTTCAGTTATTTACAGAAGCTGCGGTGCATCTATAATTGTCCATAGGAAGAACTGAGGACTGACACTACCATTTTTCTTAGTCATTTGTCTTTCTTTGCATATTGGAATTTGAGGCTGGGGACAACATTTTTACACCTATAAACCCACTGCATAACTTCTGGATGCCTTCAAAAGGCACTTTAATAACGAATAGATTCCTTAAGGAGATCAGATGATACATTTCATATAATTTAAATTTTATGGGGATTTCTATTTATAAATAAAGGAAGTTTACCTTTTCAGTGTTACTTTAATTTTTGCTGTGTTAAATTTAAAGAATTTACTAGCGCTATAATGTTCTATTCTATTAATAGCATTGCTCATTCATTTTACAGACTGGGAAGTTCCAGAAAAGGTGTATCCCCACATTTAGTGTTGACCTTGAAGAAAAAATTTATATAAGCAATGCAAAAACAGAAAGTCTGTTACAGCATCATTGGTGAACTTTACAAATAATAACATACTTTATAGTTGTGAATTTAGCAGAATTGTTTTGTATACGTAATACAGCTTACTACTCCACCTGTTATTCCACTCATTTTAATATTCAGAATAAGCAGCACCAAATTGGGGCACTTGCCCTAGACATTAAATGCTGTGCCCCTGTGGGGCAAACTTCCCATGAATGTTATGTTTTTTTTTTTCTGATTATAGTAATTGGACTCAATTTGCCAACCCATGTCCTATTACTATGCAGTCTTAATGCCTAGTATTGGTTGGCCCTGGCAAATGATCCCAGTACTTTCTCTGCAGTGTCTAATCAAACAGTCATTTGACATGAGACTGCCTGGAATTGCAGAGGTATGGAATTTTAGGGATGGCTTTCTGCCTGCAAGTATGAGTGTGTGTGTGTGTGTGTGTGTGTGTGTGTGTGTGTGTGTGTGTGTGTGTGTGTGTGTGTGTGTGTGTGTGTGTGTGTGTGTGTGTGTGTGTGTGTGTGTGTGTGTGTGTGTGTGTGTGTGTGTGTGTGTGTGTGTGTGTGCGTGTGTGCATGTGTGTGTGTGTGTTATTTTTGCCTTAAGGGCTGTGATTGCATGGCACACTGGTTTTGTGAAGTATGTGTTTCATGGTTTGTGTTGGGGGTAGAGGTTGCTTGGATGTCTGCTTTGGAGGTTTCTGTTGCTTTGCGGATTTTTATTTAGAGCCTCTGAGTATGTTTTCATGTATTTATGTGTGTTTTTTGCCGGTGCTGGTTTCATAGGTCTATGTGAGACTGGTTGTGTGATGCAAGTAATTCCCTTCTTCTCTTGACTGCCTGGTCCAGTCTTGGGTTGAAAGAGAGCTTAGCCTCCAGTTTTGCTGTATAATTGCATCTCTCGCATGTATTAGTGTTTGGTGGAAGGAGGAGAGGGTTGTCTGTGTACATGAGGCAATTGTAACATTGCCTCAAAATGCCCAGATTCACCAGTTGGACCAGAGAGTACACCTGAAACTGCCCTTTGGACATGCCTGGATAGGTACAGTGAACTGTTTTACTGATTGTCTGGGAAGGTCGAATAGAGAGCCTTGTCCTTCTCTACAGTATGGGGGGGGGGGGATCGAGTGCTAAAGTTTATTAGTGCTTGCTATGATTTTTGAGCAAGTGCCGGGATGAGAAATGAATGGTTTGAGTGCTTATTTTAAAAGTTTGTCTAGTTCCAAGGGAAAAATTGAAGAGTAGACTTTGTGGAGCTGGGAATAGTTATACCCTAGCTAACCGGCACTGCCTGGTATGCAAAACCGCGCAAATAAGGGTTTTATAGCAGGGGAAATGAAATAGATAGAAATTAGCCCAAAATGGCCAATAAACTACTAATTTCTGGGCTGAAACCACTCCTCCAGGAACAGATAGGCTGCTCAAAGCTCCCTCTCTCACAGTGAACAGAGAAACTTCCTTCTATCCAAGTAAGGTTTGGACAAACACATAAACATATAAAACAGCCCTGAATTCAGCACTAACCTGAAAACTGGACTATACTAGCTTAGAAAGACGGGAAAACAATTATTTTTTTTTTGTTTTTTTCAGAAAATAAATCAGATACAATCAAAAAACACTTTCAATGCACAGAAATGGCTGTCACACTTGAGTGTCTAGCCTACAACAGTTAAACAGGTAATTTTACACAAAAATGACTTTGTTAAAGTGCAGGCAGTAAAACAAGTACAATATGTAGCTGAAACAAGATTTTTAAATCACAGAAACTCTAGAAAATCTGCGTTTTAGTCAGAAATAGCTAAAGGCAGCAAGAAAAGGCAGAAAAATTATGCTTAATCACTCCAAAGTCTCTCTTTTGTCTATCTGCTGCTGTAGAACTCTGCAGGGCACCAGGCAGGAGCTTGCTGAGCTGTACACCTCCCAAAACTTCGCAAATGTGGGTTTTATAGTAGGGAAATGAAGGCGATAGAAATTAGCCCAAGATGGCCAATAAACTACTAATTTCTGGGCTGAATCCACTCCTCCAGGGACAGATAGGCTGCACAAAGCTCCCTTTCTCACAATGAACAGAAAAACTTCCTTCTATCGAAGTAAGGTATGGGCAAACACAGAAACTTGTAACACAGCCCTGAATTCAGCACTAACCTGAAAACTGGACTATACTAGCTTAGAAATGCAGGAAAACAAGGTTTTAGATAGGCCCAGTAGAGAGGCAAATGCTATATGACCTCTATTGCAACTATGATTAATGCTGTTAGAGAAGCCTATTAATGCAGTACTGATATTTTGTTATGGTATAAAACCACGCTGAATGTAAGAGAGGTTATTTGCAAGAATATGTTTGAGGAATTGAGAATAGATACATTTTCTAAGACTTTTGATGAGGGGAAGTATGGCTAGTTGGAAATATCAGCTGTGTTTCTTCCTTTGTGCAGAGGCAGGATGAATGATTTCTTACATAGGAAGGGGACACAACACTGTTGAATGGATCTGTTAGTGAGACTTGACATGTGGTAGGCAATTTTCTAATGTGGGCTATATAGAGCTATAATGCAGAGGCTTTTCCTGTCATTTAGTCTGAGGATGGAGATGAGTATCTCAGTATTACTGAAGGTGGATGGAATATCTGGGTAGAGAGAGAGAGAGAGAGAGAAAGTGGCAGGGTGTTAGAACAGATTCCAGCTATGACACCACCCTTTTTGACTTTCTCTCAAGTCTATATATGTTGCAACCAGATGGGGTGATTTCCTCATCTTTGATGCCTGGCTTCAACAAAGTTTCAGAGGTCAGGATCGTTGATATTTAACCATGCATGAAGGTCATTTGTCAGGAACATGGGTATTTAACCATGCATGAAGGTCAGTTAATTTGCTACTGATGTTTCTTTTGATATGATAGAATTTTAGTGAAGGCTGAGCTATAGACTGAGAGCACCCAGGCATATTTATACTAGGCCCAGGGTTAGACTGAATATCATCACAGAGTTCTGTTTGTTATGGAAGATGGTGTGGGGAAATTATAGTTTATGTTTTAGTCAGGTTCTGGCATGAGTTTTGGTATGGATGGGGAAGGCTGTAAAAATTGGATGGGGAAGGCTGCAAAAATTGGGCATTTAAAGGAGTCTATGTAGGAGATATTATAAAGTTTTATGATATATGGAGAATGTTGGCAGTGATATCATTGGGGAGTAGTAGACATTCATGGAGGAAAGGTGGCTATAGCCTGAGGAAGAGTGTGCAAGTTTGCAGGGTATGAAAGAAAAGCATTAAATACTGTACGGGCAGGTGACATGCTTTATGTGTGAGGATGTAGGGGGAGGTGAGTAAGAAAAGAGAGGAGAACTGTAGTTGATGCAATTATTTCAGGAAAACAGGACTTGAATAATTTAAATTATTTGGTTTGTTGGATGGGTAAGTTATGGAGGTGGGTGTATTTTGTAAAGATAGAGAGGTTAGCGAGAGAGGAGCTAAAACACTGGGGTAAGGAATTTAAGAGGGATAGAATTTGATAGCTAAGTAAGGAGGCTGGGGAAAGTTGGGATCTCTGGGGGGGCATATGGAAAGTTAGTAAATATAACAGAGGAAAGAAGTTAGCTTAACTTCAGCCTGATGGTTAGCAGTTGTGTATTACTATGACTGGTGTATGTCCTATGTGTCTGTTCATGGTTACAGATGTGTGCATGCTTAAAAGAGTGGTAGGAAATAGATGGTGTTCTGAGTGGAGAACTGGTTCTATAAGTGTAATGACATGAGAGGTTGTCAGGGAATTGGGGATGAATGCTGGTTTATTAGCAATACAAAGTAGGGCAGTTAAAGAACCAGTATTTACTGCAATGTTGTTGTAAACAAAAATGGGGAAACTTAAATTAGCCATAATTTTTACTAACAGTATTGGCAGCAGTAACACTGTCCAGAATTTAGAGGCATGTCCAGACTTTTTATGAGGAGCCAGCCAAAAAAGAAATAATGATATATGTTCAAGTTGCATACTTTGTGTGCTTCCGAAAATTTATGCTAATCAAAACTTGTTACTCTAGCAACTTTCTAAGCTTTTGAAAGACTATTGAAAAGCATCCTTGATTTTTTGGCTTTGTCAAGAACTTTTATGCTGTGAGATTGAGTGGTCGTATTAAGAAAAGTACTTCTAGTAAATGGAAGTGATAAATTGGCCGAGTATGTTGGCAACATTCAAGAATTTGTAAACAAGTGAGGTTACAATTTAAAGCTGAGATTTTATTGCTTCATTATCCCTTCTATGACCATTTAAAACAAATGCATGTTCAAACGTGGTCCATGCAAATATCGTAAGTACATAAATGAAGGGGCACCAGTTGACATCAAAGCTGCAAACAAAGCATTTACAGTCATTTTAATTGTAATAGCATTTGAGATGTTTATATTGCTTTGCTCATAATGTTTAAGTTTTTGTGTTGAGAAAACTATAAAAAGACTGAATGATATGATCTACAAGCAATCAAAATGAGTGATGTTACAAAATGCTTTAAGTATACATACTTTGGCTTGTAAAAATTTTAGTAAATTTGTTTTGCAGTTTTAGATTTTGTAGTATCTGATGGCAGAGGAAATGATTTTTATTCCTTGCTTGAGAGCAATGGTATATTTTCTTAAATGTTCGTGTGTTTCCTGGTTTAAATGATAAATTCAAAAGACCTTTAATATTTAAATTAACACCTCTTAGGTAGTGATGTAATATGCTTTTGCTTTTGACAGTTTTATAACATTATTATTTAAAAAGGTTTAAATAATTTTAATTGTGATTGTTTTCTATTTTTAAATTGGTGGCATCATTTGTATCATATGATATATAGTGTATATAAATTTGTTGGTATGTTTTAATTGTGTTTGTTCTGATGAAGTCTTAGTTTCATGCTAAGATAGGCAAATACTTTATTAAAAGCTCAACTAGACAGCTAACAGTCCAGTGCTTTAGCTGTTTATAAATGTCAACATTATAAATCTGAAAAGGTTTATAGCACAGGTTGACAGAACATTTAGCACAGATGCAAACTTTCTATTAAAATAGCATCTTTCTGCAGTATAAATTAAAATGAAAACACTTGTACAACTCCCATCATATATTTTAACAAAGTTTAGAAATATATTACTCAATCACATGCTTTCTAAACACTTTCATTACACAACAGGAATTCTGCACATGATGAAACTGAACATGCTATTCAGATGAGAATACTTAATTCAAAGTGTTCAAATAGTTACAGTAGTAAACATCATTTTAGACTATCATTAATAATATTTCAAAATTATGGGACTGGAAAATACCAGTGCTACAATTTTGACAGATATCCCTTAGAACCATACACTCAGCATTTAATCACTCAAAGACTTTTTTGAAATGTTCAGTGCTGTTAGCATTCACTGTATCATCTGGCAGCTTGCTTGATGTATGAGCTCATGATAAATCTATGTACCCTTTCTTCTTTTGGTATTTACCAATGGAAAATTAATAACAGTTATATCTCTTCTAAGAATTGTCTTGAAACTTAACAGTTATATTTCTTCTAAGAATTGTCTTAAAATTGTCTTAAAATTGTTTCAACATTTCTTTTTAAATGTTATTCTTTCCAATATGGGTTGGCATAATGGTTAAAGTGTTTGCCTCATGGACACAAGATATATGGTTTTATTCTCATATTAGGCCTCTGGATGACTAAGTTGGAAGACAATTGCAAACTAGGTACAGTCATAGAATGTCTCAATTATGCAAATATCCTCCAAGAAGCCTTAAAACAGCTAATAAATAATGCCAAAGTCACAGTCTAAAACTCAGTATCAAGAAGTGCATAATAGTATCCAATGAGAAGACTGCATCATAAATAGGCATGTTGGAGGGACAGGTATGTGTCTCCAAGACTACCCCTTCTCTTGAACAGGCTTCCCATCCATGTAAAGCAGAGTTTTTCCGTGACCCAATTTAAACATAACTTGGACCAGTGGATGTAGAATAAAAATTTACCCCTAGTCTGGTACCTATATCTCTAATGGGGTTTCACTTCATATACTCGAAATGCTGAAATCTCGAATCTCAGCATTTCAAGTGTATGAAGCTGAAACTTTACAATAGCAAAAGTGCATAAGCGTGAATGAGAATATGTCGAACCTGCACTTATGCAGTGACACTATGTTACGGAAGTGTTTGTTTGGGATGTTGATGTTCAGACTTTCAGGTAAGTGAGTGTATGTGAGCGATTTTGTAACTGATGTGTGTGTGGTGTGTGTGTGTGTGTGTGTGTGTGTGTGTGTGTGTGTGTGTGTGTGTGTGTGTGTGTGCGCGAGGGACTGTAGAATGTGTGTGTTTGAGTTTTATTTTTTTCTCTGTTTGTGCTATCTTGAAGTTAGTATATATAAGTAGGGGGTGTGGGAGGTGCAGAGGTGCTTGCCCCCTGCTTATATTTAGTGTAGGTATGTGTATGTGTGGTGTTTTGTTGTCTTTATGCTTTTTGTGGTGTAGGTGTTGTGGTTTGTTTGTCGTGTAGTGCATGTATATTTGGGTTTTTGATTTTGGCTTTGTAGGAGTTTGGTGTTCTGATGGTTTTTGGCTTTATGCACTTGAAATGCTGAAATTCGAGATTTCAGCATTTCGAGTATATGAAGTGAAACCCTCTAATAGACAAAAATAGTCTATAAATGCTTGACCACCCACACTGAAGCCTACTAGAAATGTACGTGTTTTTTAGAGTACATCTTATCTTCTGTGTAATAAGTAAAAGTGTGAGTTTTGCATTCAACACAAATGAAACATTTTGTTCCATTGATTAGTCCTGTAAAGCATTACTATTCCTTCTTCAAAAGTAATACCCTTATTTAGTCTTAGGACTCATGTTATTAATGCATA
This sequence comes from Protopterus annectens, assembly GCF_019279795.1. Lineage (NCBI taxonomy): Eukaryota > Metazoa > Chordata > Ceratodontiformes > Protopteridae > Protopterus > Protopterus annectens. The sequence goes on along the minus strand of NC_056741.1, from coordinate 1,597,548,008 downwards.
TTTTAAATGAGATTTAACCATAACAGTAAGAGTGCTGAGAGATGCACCTATGTTCACTCAATGAGGAACTTATAATGCGGTTTTCTGAATGACTTCTATATCAAAGGACTCAAGAAGTTTCATTTTTGTTTTGCACTAAAATTGTTTTGCTATTTCTGTCATTTTCATATTCTTTTACCTGTTTTATTTCACTTAGCTCCTGTTATCAACATACATTGGTAAAAGCTTGCACTGATGTGGTGAGGTGGACATCTTCAAGACAGAAGTGCTTGTTATAATGAGAGTAGTTTAATTGCTGCTATTTCTAGGTAGCTGATGACTATTGGTTAGGATTTACAGCCATTTCTCATTGGTTTTCTTGCTTGGTTTATAATGTGCTCACCTGGGCTGAGCATACTACCACCTGAGGTGTAGCTGAATAGCAGTTAGTGTGCACAAGTCAGATTTTTTCCTTAGTGAATACTTAATATCTTCCTTCATTCTGCAAGCACAAGACACCATTGTGGACTAAAACTTATTGCACTGATTTGCACTAAACTGCTACCAGTTGTTTTAATCTATGTCCAGTGCTCAAAGTGGTCAGTGAGATCCAGTAATCTTCTTCCCTTAACAACTCAGCAGTCCCTTTCCTTTAACAACTGCACTGGACATCATGCAGAGGCAGCAAACTCTCTCCCCTTCTACTGCCAGTCTTCTACAGCTTGAGTCCTAAGGCAGAGTAAGACACGCCTAATGATCAATGAGCATGAACTCCTGCTCAACCTAGTCAATTCTCTCTGTGAGAGGAGCAAATACCTACCAAATTTGGAGGCAGTCATATTCCAGCCAAATGCATGCAGAGAACATTAAAATCTTACCACCATCCACAAATTCAACACCCTAGTACAGACAATACAAAACTATCATAGAGATACCATTAAAAATCACTACTCAAGTCTCCTAGAACTCTGAAGATTAGATATCAGTGAAGCCCCTCTCCAAATAAACCTAGTAGATTCACCCCCCACCATAAACATCTCCACAACACTCCCATATCTAGTAGAAATAAACCATCTTTTGGAAACATCTTAGTAATTGGTGAGTATTATTAGATACATGGACTCCATGCTCACAAGGCTGGACAATGACAAGATTACAGTTGGCTGTCTCTTGGGAACCAGGACTGCAGACATATTAGGGCTTTCAAGATCCTCTTCAACAGCAAGTACGACTATGACAAAATGGTAAAACACAGGGATGTAAATGACATGGCATGAAAACCCTTGAAGACATGTATAATATCATGGTTGTATCTTCCCTTTAATGAGAATGATGCCAAGATTCAGTACAAAGATATTTGGGTTCAACATGGCTGAGGGCTGAGTGGCTGATTTCTTTCTGGGGGGGGGGGCAGTTTATGTGACCCTGAGATGTGACTGACAGTTCAGCTTGCTGTACAAGGGAAACTTCAATGAGTTCTGCATTCTGGCCTAAGCCTTTTCTGTACCTGCTGTGCTTTTTATAAGCAGAATTCATCTAATAAATACCCCAACCTAACAAGCAAATCAAATCCCAAATTTGACAACATGGTGTAAAACTTCCTGGCACTCCTTGAAAATATCTTTGTAAGTCAGGTCTCATTAATCCTTATTGCTTTCACTATCCCTCCATAGATAGGAACAGCACCAATACCTACATAGGTTATGGCTAGAGCTTCTTAGACTGGGTAAAGAAAAACTCTGTGTATCAACTTGCCTTCAGTTCCACCATGGGTGAGAACATTATTGACCTGGTTCTCAGCTGCTTTGTTCCAGCCTGTTCAGTTTCCCCGATCAATCACTTGTTAGTTAAGTCAGACTACTTACTGGTTACCCTTACCCTTAAAACATTCACTACACTGATAACTACCACCAGTGTCTTTAAAGACCTCAAAAAGGCAAACCTTTGACAATTAATAAAATCTCTAAATTCAACTACACAAATATTAGTTTATCTGGGATGTGCAGCCACCTGCATTAAGGATATTTATGTGCATTTTGAGAAATGCATCGACCTGATAGGCAGTCTCTCTTAGAATAAAATCAATCGGTACATTTGAAAACAAACCATCATGGTGGTCAATCAATGCAAAGAAAAACAGAAGGAAGAGACTGTTTAAATTACCATGCAGGGTCAGAACCCATCTTCATGGTGATAATAAAAAAACTGTCTTAAAAACTGAAAGCAACCATAACGACCAGTAAAGCTTCCGAAGAACTCATGCTAACAAGTGAGGCAAAGGTTAACTTCAAATCCTTCAGCTTTGTTATAAAATTGAGACATAATTTACAACACTGCTTTTAACTTCTTCATAATGGTGCTTCCCATCCAAACTCAAAAGACATTGCTAACCTACTAGCAAATACATTTGCAGACAACTTCTTCCCTTGAAATTGTCATCTCATCTCCTTCTCACAGAATCGCTTCTCCCACACAAAAGCCAAGGATTGTGTCCTCAAGGTACTGAAAGACCAAAAACACTTCTGACACAAGTCCCAATGATATATCAGGCTTTCTAACAAACAGCCAATGTGGACTCACTGATCCCCCTCTAATCTATGTAATTGCCCTGAATCTTGGCACACTGTGGTAGTTATGCCCCTCCAGAAGTCTGGACCCACCATGTATCCTGCAAACTTCGGAACCATCAACCTTATCTATAAGGCCATTGGGTGCATTATTACCAGCTTCATAAATTATGACATCAAAAATCTGATTAAGCTAGACTACATGCAACTCAGCTTTGTAAAGGGGAGGTCACGCCTGTTAAATCTTGTAAGCTCTTTTGAAAAGGTCATGCAGAAGGTAAACAGTGGAGCTCACTGTCCATATTGCCAATCTTGACTTAGCTGTGGCATTTCACTCCATACCATGTGACAGAATCACAAATAATCTTAAGGCATCAAACACTAATGTATGTGTGGTGTGATAGAAAGCAAACTGGCTCAAAGACAGAATATATTTTGTTAGAATTTGTGACACCTCTTTTGTCAGACAGAACATTAACAATGGTGTCCTTCAAGAGATCTGTTTTGTGCCCCCTCCTGTTTGGTATTTATTTCTCTGACCTTAAATCTGATAACACTAATCTCTAGTTAACCATATTTGTAGATGACTGCAGGCTAGGTGTGGTTGATAAGTAAACCCAAGATACTTATACCCTTCAAAATGAACTAACATAGGTCAACCCCTGGTGCACTGAAAACTGGTGTAAAATAAAATGCAGTGATATGAGGCCTCATCCCTTTCAGGTAAGAGAAAATTGGTACAACTTACTACATCAGTACTAACCCATTACCAAGCTAGTCAGTGATGGGAAACCTGAGCATCTGGGCTGGATAGCAAACATTCCCCTGATTATGGTGCAGTGACTGTTAGCAAATCCTTCTATATCTTGCAACTAATTGTCATAGGCTTCTCTTCTAAAAATCAAGGAAGTCATCGTTCGCTTATACTCTGCCTTGGTCAGAACCTATTATAGAATATATTGCATTCTTTGGCATTTATCTTACTAAACATGCCAAAATATTTAAAAATAAGTCAGTGGTCATTAACAAAACCAATCCCTGGCCTCAAGAATTGTAGCTACTAGGCTAGACTGCAGTTCTCTTTTTCTTAAGTTGTAGCATGTATTTTTAAATCATGGGGGGGAGGGGCACATTGGTGCAGCAGGTAAAATTGCTACTTCACAAAAATTTTTCACCAGTTCTGTTCCCAGCTGAGGTGCCTTCAGTGTGAGTTATGCATCCCTTTCCCTTAACTTAATGGAATTTTACCAGGATTGCCAGCCCCCCCACTTCATAAAGTCATGCTGATAGGTGACCTAATTGGTGCTCGTCTAATTGTATATAGGGGTATGTGTGTTTGTCCTGGAATGGACTAACATCCTATCATAATTGTAACAGTCATGATTTTTTTGTCAGCTACTTTAAAAATCAATGGTCTATACTATTTTTGATTTTATAAGCTCTACAAAGATCCTAAATTGTAGCTGATAAGGATCTGTAGATTAGCCCATTCACCCAGTCGACAAATAGATAAAATAAAAAAAGTTTCACTCACCACAAGTGAAGGTGTTCTGTTTGTTTGTACACCTGCCTATGTCCTCTAAATAATAGGGTTAGACTTGAAGTTTCACTCTGAGTAAGTCTGATACACAGTATGTGACTGAAATACATCCGTGTAAAATAAAGTATTTATAAATCAGGCTACATGAACCTATGAATAGACTGTTATGAATTAAATAAATGAGTGAATATAATATCTCCAAGCATGCATTTGTTTGACAGAAATTTTGACTAGGCATAGTCATTTTTCAGTGGAGGCCCAGGAAGAAAATTGCCATAAAACTTACACTGTATAAAATATCCATATAACTGACTTGTTTAGCTTTCAAAACTTTAAAGGATAAATGTCCAATGTAGTAAACAGATAGGATAGCTTAACAGCTTTCATAATAATGACCAAATACTATTTACACCATTTTTTTCTTCATAACAGATGTAGCAGCAATATTCACAACATAACAAGATCTTGAGATCTCAGGAATATAAACGTGTGATGAACAGTTGAGCAGCAATCTGTCCATAAGCATCTGAAGCAGAAGTAATGCAATTTGAGTCAGTTTTTGGATGTATTACATAGGAACACCTTTGTATTTGCCAAAATGTGTGTTTACAGAGGTTTGTGGGGGAAGGACAGGGTTTTCTAACAGTACACGAGATTATGTGCCATAAGTTTTCATATATATGGTACACAGAGTGCAAATTGTAATTGTTAGGATGGTGTTTGAGTATAAAGTGTTAACTTAAAATCATAATTGTCCTTTTTGTGTATACATTAGTGAAATGCTACACTAGTTGTAATTTACTTTTCTGGACTGAAAAGGCTCTTATTGCCATTTTCAAGTTTGAGAAGATTAGGATGGTAGGCAATTTTATCCAATCTAGAGTACTTTTTTTTTTTTTTTTTTTTTATGGGTGAGATAGAGATGCATTTTTGTTGATCAGATTTGCTATAGATTTACTGATTTTGTACAGATTAGTTCAAGTTTTTGTACCTGAGTATTTTACAAGTCAGTACAAATTGATGAAGAATACAGCTGGCTTGGGAGTAAGTTGAGATGGGCTGTAATGATTCTAACTTAATCAGAGAAATAAAGCTCTGCTTTATATAGCATTCATAGTTTATATTTTTAGTTGTATTTTCTATATTCTAGTCAGTTTTAAAATTTAGTTGATAAATTATTCCCAGTTTGTGTGTTGTAGCAGCACAGCTACAGTATCGATGTTTGACTGGTTAGCAAAATCATTACAATTTGATTAGAGACTATTAGACAGAATAATTATAGTTTAGTTTTGCTGAGTTATCATCAGTTTACAATGCTTTAACAAATTTTCAATAATCATAAGTGATAGCTGGGAATAAGTGTGTAACAGATTAATAAAGGGGGTATATTATAATTATAATTATGTGGAATTATGGACTGCTGAGTTTGTTATAGCATGCATTTTATCTATGAAGATATTAAAGAGTTAAGGAAATTAAAAATGGATCCTTGTGGAGCACTTACTGTTATGGCTTATCAAGTTCCTAGCACTTTGAGCCACCATACACAATGCATTTATTGACGGAGGTAGCGAGTCGAGCATTACAGGGTTCCATCACTGAGATCAATCTCATTAAGTCTTAATAGTATTGTCGACCATAAACTGTATTGATTACATGTGAGAAGTCAAGAAATACGGATGTAAATGTATTTCTCCGACTATGTTTGTCACGTATACAATTCATAAATGTTACGAGGGCTGTTTATGTACTCTGGCCTATTCTAAAGTCATGCTGTATTGAGGAAAGTAGTTTTCATTTGTAAAAATAATTGAGGAGTTGTTTGTGAGTGAAGTTTTGAGGAATTTAAATGAGGGGAGCTAGAATAGCTATTGGTCTACAGTTACTTCATGGATAATACTGTTTTTATGTAAAAGAATGAAATATGAATGTTTCCAGAGTTTTTGGAGGTGCAATCTTGAATAGGGTTATTTATTAGCATTGATATAGGGTATACAATGGCATGTGACATAGTTTGAGATATTCTGATCTGAAGTAAAGCTGTCAGATGGTAGAAAGGTAGTCCAGCATTTCCGTACAAGCTCTTTGATTGCAATGGTAGGTTTGAGGGCAAGCATCAAAGTGCTTGCATTGTTATGCAAGCTATTTTGAATGACGGATGGAATCTTAGAGTAAATAAAGTTCTTGGTTGGAGTTGGGAAGTTATCTTTGAGAGTAAGCTGGGTGGGGACTTTTCTCCCAGATGCAATTTATTTACTCGGTTTATAACTCAAAGTTTATGGAAACTTTACATTAAGTATTTTGTAGTTCAAAGTAATAGTTTTTCTTTGTGTTTAGGAACATTATTTGCTGTTCTGTTGGCAGGCAAAGTACTGGTACTGCTTCTGGTCATACAGAATTTTATTTTGATATCAGATTCTTTATGTGCTATCCCTGCCTTTGAATGAGACATTATATTTTTGGTATAAGCTAGTCTTGAGTTTTTGTGCACTTTTTGTCACTCTGCCAACCATTAAGCCTCCACCCAAGTGGACTTGACCCATTTGCTCCCCTGTTTTGGCATGAGCAACATAGGGGTGAGAGTCACCCAGAGAGGCCATTTTTCAGACAGTCACAGGGGTTACTTGTGCCCTTGCTAGCATCCAAACAATGAGGGCATTTTTATTTTCTTTTTGAAGTCACTAGTGCCCATGTCTGGATGGGTGATATGCCATTTGCATCACTGTGAGGGCCATTATGCTTCCTCATGTGAGTACATGTTTATGTGCACCTGATTGGAAGGGTTACTGCATTACAGCTGGGTAAGCTGAATATCTCATAGGTTCATAGGTGTTTACTAGGTTAATGACCACAAGGGCCTTTTTAAGCCAAGCCACGAATCCCAAATCACTGACAAGTTCTGATATCCTTGATAAGTGTAAGCAGGGCCTGGGAGATGAACCATTTACAGGCTGCCTGTGTCCATTACAGATGTAGTTGCCAAACCCGGAATGAATTTCCTGTTCCCCATCCAATTGTCCAAGTAGCACTTGAATTGGGTTAGGGAAGAACTCTGCAACACATGGATGGGAAGCATGTTCCATTGATGGGGTAGTCTCTGAGATACATACCTATCTCTCCAGCATGTCCCATTGATAACACAGGCAAGGTGAATGACCTTAGAATGGGTAATTCTGGTGCTGTTTGTTTTGTGGATATGCAGGAGTTCCATCAGAATAGGGTCTGACAATGCCTTGTATGGCAGGCATAGATCGCCCCTCAAAAGCCTGTTGGAGGCAGAATACAGGGATAGGGCCTTGAGGCAGCCTGCATAGGATATTTTACTTGCTCCCTGTATTCTTTTAGTGAGGAACCTCTGTGGATATTCCAATTGCTGGATATGCCTGGTTAGTTACATACCAAAGTGGTCTGATGAATGTCGAATACAGTGGAGCAATGACTTCCTTGGACTTAGATGAAACATAAAATGACTTCTTCACCACTGTAGACACGTGATGGTCAAAGGCAAGATTACTATCTATGTGTCCCTGTCGTTGACTACTGGGTCAACTCTAAGAGGTGTGTTGTCACTATGATAGTTACCTGGGATTGATGACTTTCCAAAGGATACTATTATGTATTTCTTAGTATTTAGTTTTAGTCCATGGCTCTGACAACATTTTTTCATCTGTGTCAACCCCTGCTGGAGGCCATTTGTGTCAGTGTGAGACTCAATGACAGCTCCTAATTTGCAATCATCTGCAAACTTAGTCAGCTAGAGACCACTGGCATTGACCTTGACTTCTGAGAAGTATATGTCAAAAAGGAGCAGTCCAAGGACTGATCCTTGAGGAACTCCAGTTGTGACTAGCCTCTTTGTAGAGATGGATTCCCCAATTCTAACTTCCTGGGTCCTATCTGTGAGCCAGTTGGCTATCCACCAAGTGACATATGGGTTTGTACCTAACCTCTTAAGTCTGCCAACATAATCCGAGTGGAGTATTGTGTCAAACACCTTGGCCAGGTCAAGGTAGGCAGTGTGAATGATTTTTCCCTCATCCATTGCTTTGGTGTCCTTCTCAAAGAATTCCACCATGTTGAGTAGGCATGATCTGCCCTTGACAAAACCAAACTGGGTTGGGTTCAGTGTCTAGAGGTTTACTATATCTCTTTTGATCATCTCCATGATAATTCTTTCCATGGCTTTACATATAAAACTAGTGAGAAACTGCAGAAATGTAGTAAAAAGTGTGTTTGGTAGTTTGGTGTCATTATATGGGGAGGGGGTGTTATTTTCATGTGATTTGTAGTGTTCAATGTTCTGATGCACATTTTCAGTGTTATGAAATTCAGTGTTATGGGTTTTAGATGTTTTGGGTTTTAGGTGTTCTGGTCTTGATGTTATGAAATTAGATGTTATGGGTTTTAGATGTTTTGAAGGGGACCCCTGTAATAGACGTAATCAGCGTTTCCATTTTCAGATCTTGTACAAACAGACTATAGGATACTTCCAATGGAGGGAAAAAAAGAATGTAAAGATGAAACCTAAACAAGTATAGGCATAAGGCAGAGTCTAATGAGATATCCTTAGTGTAACTCAGAATTTCATCTGTCCAATTGCTATGCAGTACTTCTTATATTCTATTTGTAAGCCAAGCAACTATCCATCTTATTCAGTATTCATCATTCATCTTATTCATTATATCTTATCAAGATACCATTAACACCTTGCTGTTCTTATTGAAAAGTGTTTTACTTTTGACCCTAGCAAAGGTCAAAGATAAGCCTATATAAATTACATCACAGCACACTTTTTCACATATAGCTATTACAGATCATCATGTTATGGGTGGTTTCAGATACATTTTTTAACATATACAGTACATGCTGATATATGGTTTCAGGTTTCCCAGTTATGACAATTTATCCAAAATAACCTTTTCTATTATTTTTGCACAACAAGAAAGTCAACATATGGTTCCATAAGACTGAATTTGTCCTGTCTCCCTTTCCTTTAAAGAGGGGTTTAACAAGTACTTGTCTCTAATCTTGAGGAATTTCTCCATGTTTAAATGCCCTAGCAGATTACAAATGTAATGGTACTGTAAGTTTACAGTGAAAATTTCCCAGGTCATTATTACTAAATTCCATCTCCTCACTGTGCTTTGCTTAGATCCAATATGTATAGCACTTTTTAACATAATCTAATTTAATTTCAGTATCTGAAGTTACTAACATAAATCACCTCACCTTTTCTGTAGCCAAAACGGCATTGCATAAAATTTTGTAAATATAGCTACAATCTGTTGTGTTTGGGAATATCTTTTTATGCTAATCTTTTTTCTACCACTTCCACCTTCCATCATTTTATTGGCCTGGCTCCCCAGTACTTGTCCATGCTGGGTCTACCAGCTGCTAACCCCTACCCCTGGACTCAGTCTGGTGTTGGTGGGGTTGATCGCAGAATGGGGTATCCGGTGGATTGACACATCTATGTTTTCATGCATGAGGGTGGGGATTTTACTTTATATCTACAGGTAGTTCCATACTCCCCTCCCCTCCCTTTCTGCAAGTCCATGATGAAGCCTGGGGGTGGCCATGCAATTGGAATGTGCAACTTTCTCATTGCTTCCACACCAGCTCAGCCAGATATCCACCCTTAAATCCCATTCTAGGCACTCCAACCTTGTGACATCTCCAGCCTCCGCCTGACAACCTATCAGAATGGCCACTCCCATCCCTCCCCACTGCTTCATCAGTCGTGTGAGCTGCTAATTGAACCTGGGTCTCTTGGGTCATAGTCATGCTTTATCCTTCTATGCCACTAAAGTAGTTTGAGAATAATTTTTTTAGAATCTCTGCACAGTTTATTCATTTGTATTCTTTTATTCCTATCAGATTTTATATATGTTCTACAAGTTATGCTCAGTATCTTTATATACATTTCCCTTCAACTTTTTTCTGATCACAGCTGTTTGTGTCAGTTTTCAAAGTTACAGTTTAACCCCCATTTCCATCTCTTTTTCTTATTTTTCATCTTAGTTATCTATCTTTTTTTCTTATGTAAATGTATCCTCCTGACTCCATGTGCTTCGATCCTGATTATTTTGATAATTTGCATTCAAGCAGCTTCCCTTTCAAAACTTGTCACATTCCCTCTTCAATCTTTCCACTGACAGCATCACTCTAGTTATTTTTAAACAGTGACAGTTTTGCTTCAGTAAATAGCCTTATTAGTCAGTCTTCTGTGTGTTAGTTTAGATTTCACTTTGGCAGAGTTATCTAGCAATAGTTTAACTTTTACACTTCAATGATCATCAAAGATGGCGAAATGTGATGAAGTGACAGCTATTGCCATAGGAGCATAAACCATATCCAGTATGTTCTATTCCCTGGTAGGTTTATTTATAATCTGTGACAATTCCCGTATTTGAATATATTTTGTAAATAATTTTGTTACTGATGCTGTAGAGTCAATATTATTCCAGTCTGTTTGTGGCAAATTTAAATCCCAAACTACTGTATTTTTCCTACTTGTGTTTCATGTAAGAAATGTATGAATTCCTCTAAGTTATCAGCACTTGACAATGGTGGTCCACATACTCAACAAATGCAATCCTTTCCAGGGTTGTCTTTAGTGTCATAGTTCATAAGTAATTACTAAGCTATTGATCTGTGAAAATCTTTGGAAGCCTAGTTTTCCTTTCCCATTACATTTTAGCCCTTATATTTTAAGTATGAATAACTCAGAAGAGCAGAACATTTACATGCTGCCTACAATCATGAGGGATAAGGGAGCTAAACCTTGTGGTTACTCATCCATTCATCCAGATTATGTCTGAACAGTATAAAATAAGTACTTTACTTAATGTGGAGAGGAAGATGATTCCAAAGTAGTGTTATTCTCTGTGACATATATCTGTCCCTCCAACATGTTCTATTTAAATTGCAGAAAAAGATTTAAAGCTTAAGTGAGTGTTTATTTCCCCATTGCACTTGTGAATGTGCAGTAAGTCTGACAGGACAGAGTCTGTTGAAGCTCTGTATGTGAGGCAGAGATTGCCCCTCAATAGCTTGTATGGCACTGAAGAGGAACAAGGCTTTGAGATGATCTGCACAGATTTTATGATTTATGCCCTTCATTTTCTTTGCAAGGGAGTGTTGTGGACCTTCAAGTCATGTCAAATTATACTCAATGATTGTATACCAATCTACAGTATTGAGTGATTCAAAGATGCAATAATTGCAGGTTTCATAATATTTAATCTCTATAGTGGTTTTGTTAGAATGCCTGTTACAAAAAAGGCATTTATATGATGACAGAACTGGTTTCCAGTCATTGTTCATTAAACCATGTTTCACAAAAAGTAACATGGATTTTTTGTGAATGCAGCAAATTTTTAAATAAAAAATATTGCTGGTGCTCATTGAATTAACAAGCATAGCTAAATCAAATGCTGCTTTCTCTGAACTGCTTTAGTCAAATATTGCAATATAGCTTCTGCAAAACAAAATCTTCCTTTGTCTAGACAAGTGGATTCCATCCTGTCTAAATACATGTGCCCAAAATTAGCCTTATATGTTCTACACAATACCACATTTTAAAATGGACCCTTTTCTCCTGTAGGTATTTACTCAACAAATCTTTTCATTCACACTAACCTGACTCACCTTTCTATATGTGATTTCTGAAACATACAGCAAACACCTGCACCAGCTGTGTTTATTGTATAATACAGAAACGTTCTATTAACAGTCATTAAGTCCTTAAAGAACATATTCAACTTCTCCTACCCAATACGCAAAACTGATCATCTAAGTCACCAGAAAGCAATATTTTATTCAGTTATGCATTTGTTAATGTAGCAAAAGCCTCATCAATATCAAAAATTTCTTCAGGAATTGCTATTCTACCTCAAATGCAAGATCCTGAGCCAAGAAGACAGCAACTGGTCTGGTTATGCAGCTCAACATCCCTGCCCTCAGAAATGTATTTACAAGCAATAACGCAAACAATAAAGGTATACTTTAGGCACAATTACCTAAAATATGAGTTATTAACACAAGCAGGGTTAATAACTGGACTACCCTTGAATCATGTATTATTAGTGCAAATCTTCATATCCTAGCTTTCAATGAAAGCTGGTTGAAGGATAGCTTCTGCCCCTCTAAATGCATTTACTTCAACATCAAAGTTCTTTTAAACCACAGACTGGGACACAGACATGTGCGAGATGCAATACTACTAATTAAAATAATTCCTATTTACACATCATTAACTTCACCGCATCTAATAAAACTAGTCACAAAAACCCAGATTTGCCAATGTCACCCTTGGTGGCTATGCTCTCCTCACTAATGCTTTCTTTATATACCATCTCCTTCAATGCTGCTGCAATAAAAATACCCCATCAGAAATATTTCCTAGTTGGGCAGTAGAAACACTATCATACTGGGTGGGTTTGATGTTGATGCATTAGACACAGAGTCTAAAGAATTAAATAAATGGCTCCTACAATTCAATGTTAAACAACTAGTAACACATCCAACCACACCTAATTTACATTCTGACCAACATACTGCTTTAGATCTATAAATGATGAACGTAATCCACTGCTGCACTAATACTACCATCATGCCCAATCACATTAGTGACTATTACCCTGTATTCTCCTCATGGTCATTTAAATATACAAAGCCTCCTTCTCCTCAAATCATTCTGGGATGACCTTTCTCTGAGCATCAGTTTCCAATTCCTAACTACCACCTTAGCTTCATGGACTAGTCACCTATATACATCAATTAACAATTTCACAATAGCACAATTTCCTTATTAATACCTTCTTTCTCTCTTTTACTCAGGACACATTATATGTATGTGTGCAGAGACGATTTAAGGGACAGGTCTACCCTGGCTTTCAGTGCATATCAAGGAACTTATGGAGTAAATGGACACAGCCTGGGGAACATTAAAACAAAATCAAAAAGATGGAAATCACCTTCAAATCTACATCAGCTTAAGAAAATGAACTACTAATTCTGATAAGTCTCTCTATACCTGCTACTGGTAGTCCTAAATTTTTTCGAAAACATCTTAAGCAATTATCAGGACACATCCTTAATAATTCATACCCACACAGTATAGCTAAAGAAATGACAGTAACTCTACAGAAAAATACAAATCCTTCACCACCCCATCCATATTGGAAGTCACAAGGGGTCTCAATGAAGAAATGTGTTGTAAGAGGTATTTCCACCTACCCTCTGTGATGATGTAGTTCACACACCTCCATGATGTCCTCCTCACAGGCAAGAGAAAAGGGCAATGCCCACATGAAGTACTCAATTATAGGAGTGTGTTGCCATGTCATTGGCTATTGGAACAACAACACAGCTCTTCTGCATGCAGTTACCAAGTGGGGGACACCAAATGGTGCACAGGCCATCACCTGTTCCCTATGCAAAAGAGGTCTATACCTCTACATGTGTAGACAGAGAGAGAGATAGAGAGAGAGAGAGAGAGAGAGAGAGAGAGAGAGAGAGAGAGAAACAAACTAATGAAATACAGGAATACTTGGAAAAAAGGTATGTCAAATAAGTAAGCATGCAATGGAATGCAGTAGGGTGTATGCAATAATGGGAAATGGGCAGTTAAACAAATATGTCTCAACAAGACTTGCTGTACTGATATATTGCTGAATAGCACCTATGGCCATAGCATCTGGCTCTGTCTGCAGTGACATACATCACAGCTCAGACACTTGAGTCACCCCAGGAAAGGACGGATCACATATGAGTACTACTGCCATGTCTGTTGAATAATACTGACTGTGACACTGCTAGACCAGCTACTGGGATGTCATACATATCAACTATGATACACATGTTTATCTTACAAATCCAAGAGATCTATACAGGGTATGTGCATTGTAAACTACTGTTGCAGAAGTGTGTGTTGAACTGCATGTCATATATTGAGCTCATGCCATTCAACTGTCCAATGTTCTGCACACTGACCACATGTGTGCCTCATAGTTGCAGTCATTTCCTCATAGAGTTGTGTTATGTCTGACAAATCACTGGCAAATCTGTGAAGACTGACATCAAAACATAATAGCATACATATGAATGTCGGACATCCTTCAGGGTATTTCTGTGACTGCAAAGCCTACTGTGCTATCAACAGACTTAAGTGTATTACAGCAATATTAATAAGGTGTCACTAATTTTGGGTCATTTCCTACCATTTATGTGTACTGTCGTCCAGATGTCCTGCTCTAACAGGTGGAGAGGTATGATTGAGCAGCAAGTGTGTAAATACAGTGTGCCATGCTGACATAGAACAGAAATGTATATCAGGTATTACCTATGCATGTGTATGTATGAGTAGGTGTAGCTGGAAGCCTGAAAACAACAGACATGAGATGCAAAATATCAAGTACATAAGGTGTACATGTGTGTAATCATAGTTTCAGTGCATCCAACTCACATAAATGTCTACAGCTACTGGTTGTTGCATTGCTCTGACACAGAAATTGGTACTACAATAAGCACAATTATCAGGTTGAAATTGGAGAAGTGTCCAACTGTGTTATGACCTCATGTCCATGCCTAATACAAACAGCTATATGAGCACCTACATAGCTGTATGGGCTCAGCAATACCTGACTTGTAAAACCTGCCTCCACCAAGCTAGAGTAATCCTCTTTGCTGGACAGCAGCAATACACAAACCACAGGATAGGTCACCGTGTTGACAGTACAGGGCCAAGTAAGAGCAGGCACCAACTTGGAAGCAAGTCCATGTTTGTCTGAAGAAGCATATAAGGTCACAGATTAATCACTGTAAGGCTATCTATGAGTACTAATCGAACACATTCACCAAGGCCAATCACAAAGCCATCATCACATATGTCTTAAATCTCAGAGGCAACAACCCAACTCACCCTGTACTGATGTGCAATCACACCACATACACACATGCCATAGCTATAGCCAACCCATTGCAGAGAGGTTAAGTGAAAACATCACCCTCGCGTCCCCCCATCAGTATAGGTGGATATGCATAGCACCCACACTGCTCCCCTCATCATCAGGGAGCAAGTACATAATGCCTACTCAAATGCAACAAAATTAAGTCTTCATGGGACCTGATAACATCCCTATCTGCATCTTACATGAACTCAGACATGGGCTCCCAGCTCCATTACACACTGTAGTCAAAAAAAGTCTGAGCACCATAGACATTCCATCTGCAAGGATGATGGCCACTGTCATCCCTCTACACAAAAGTGAATGATGACTAGAGTAGTATGCAATTTACTGGCACTCATTGGAGGGAGTTTGACACATCATGACCAGGAGTGCAAAGCAAGCTTATACTGTGCTGATAGATGACAGGGGTATGATGTGATCGCAAGTGGTGACTAATGCTAACCAATGTTGATGTGCAGGTTCTGTAAATAATGTTGACCAATGTATGAAGTCCTGTGATGTGTTTCTCTGTTTATATATTCCAGGTGACATGCAGATTGCCAGACAGCTGCCATACTCAGACACAAAGATGTCAGCAATCATCGACACCATACTGCAGCACATGCAACAGCAACAACAACAAAAACAACAAGGTGATGTTTTACCATTGCCAAATGCATCTACGGGACAGGACCGCCCTGTGGGATGACCTCATCCCCAGGGTAAATGACATAAGTCAGCATGCACAGACTTTTGAACAGGTTAGGCATTGTGCGATTGACCTCATCCACCATGCCCGCCGAAGGGCTGCTGCCATGGCCAGGGACCGCACAGCCACAGGTGGGGGTTCTACTATGTGTGCCCCACTTACACCTATGGAGGAGCTCCTTGCCAACATTGGGGCACCCACCACACAACAGCAGAGTCAACACAGCCACACTGTGGAGGTGGGTGGCACCCAGGCACCAGGAGAGGAGCGTGCAGGTAAGGTCTCTCTGGATATAAATCTACTACTGTAGCAGCCATACTGGCATCCACAGAGTATCTAGATGCATTTGTCAGGTCAAAAAACAGTTGTGGGTGAGGTTTTGTAATGCACAGAAGTGCACATCTATGGTGAAGGACAGCAAATTGTGTAGTAACGAAGCTTGTACTGTACATGTGCAGAAAAGCAACATTCATCTTGTACAAATGCTACATGTGAGTCTGCTGACAATACCTCTCTCCCATGACTACATAGGATCCTCTGGTCTGGATGTGGGACAGCAGCCTTCACACTGAAAAACACAGGCTGAAATCCACTGATCCAAACACAAAGATTTATTATAACATAGAACAAAGTAAGCACTTTCATCTGGTGTATATAACCAGACTTCCTCAGACAACTAAGAACTGCATCAAAACCAATTTATACACATCGGAATCACAATTAGTCACACCCCACCTGAACTTAATGAGCACCAAAAAAGGATAAACCCCAAGTACTAAACAAAATGCATGGTGTAACATTGAAGGCATCTTGTATAAATAACTTTGTAAAATAAGATACCTATAAAATATATATATATATATATATATATATATATATATATATATATATATATATGTATGTATATATATATATATATATATATATATATATATATATATATATATATATATATATATACATTCTAAAATCAAACTTGCCTTACAATAAATAACCTAATGTGGGACAGCAGCCTGAAGCCATTGAGTATAGAATTGTCCTGTTGTGGCTCACCAATACCCCAGGCATGTTAAGGGCATGCATTTTACCATGCACACAACTGTCACTCTTAGCCATATTGTGATATCTGCATGTTCACATGTGGTGGGGTTAAATGCATTGCATCACAGTGGTCATCACAGGGGCCTATTTGCAGGAGATGTAACATATCTGTAGCATACCTCACAACCTGCCAGTGCAAGCAATTGGGACACAAGCTGACAAAATCGGGAGACAAAGGCCGAAACCTATGTACATAGTTTAAATATTACTCTTATACAGTGGATAGAAAAGATGTACACACCCCTGTTAAAATGGCAGGTTCTTGTGATATACAAAAATGAGACCACAATAAATCATTTCAAAACTCTTCCCACCTTTAATGTGACCTATAACCTGTACAATTCAATTGAAAAACAAAGAAATATGTTAGGGAAACAAATGTAAAAAAATAAGTGACATACAATAAGCTGGATGCATAAGTGTGCAGAGCCTTAAACTAATACTTTGCTGAAGCACCTTTTGATCTAATTACAGCATTCAGTCTTCTTGGGTACACCACTGCCATCAATTAAAGAGACTCTGATTAACACCTAATAATGGTCAGCTGTCCTAGTAGGATTTTCCTGACATTTACTCAGTTGCCTGCAAAAGCAATGGTTCACAGAGAGCATACAAAGCATTAAAGTGATCTCATTGTTGAAAGATATCAGCCAGGGGAAGGGTACAAAAACATTTCCACAGCATTGCATATATCATCAAAAAGGGGAGAAAATGTAGGACAACAGTGACATTGCAAAGAACTGGATGTTGCTCCAAATCTGATGAAAAGACAAGACAAACACAGGTCAGGGAGGCTGCCAGGGGACCTACAGCAACACTGCAGGAGCTGCAGGAATCTCTGGCAAGTACTTGTTGTGTACTACCTGTGGTGACAATCTCCTGTATTCTCCATATGTCAGGCCTATGTGGTAGGTTTAAAAGATGGAAGCCTTTTCTCACACAGAACAACATCCAGACCCAGCTAAAATGTGAAAACAATATGTCAAGTCCCCCAAAAGCATGTGGGAGAATGTGTTATGGTCTAATGAGACCAAAGTTGAACTGTTAAGCCACAATTCCAAAAAGTACATGTGGAGCAAAAACAACACATTGCACCACCAAAAGAACACCATCCCCACAGTGAAGTGTCCTGCTTGGGGGTTCCAGTTTATAACCTGGAACTGGGGCATTAGTCAAGGTGGAGGGAATTATGACCAGTTCCAAATACCAGTCACGTTTGGCCCAAAAGCTTCAGGCATTTGCTAGAAAGCTGAATATGAAGAGGACTTTCATCTGTCAAAACAACAATGACCCAAAGTGTACATCCAAATCAACAAATGAATGGCTTCACCAGAAGAGAATCAAAGTTTTGGAATGGCCCAGTCAGAGCCTAGACCTGAATCCAATAGAAATATCTGTGGGGTGACCTAAAGAGGGCTGTGCACACGAGATGCCCTTGCAATCTGATAGAGTTGGAGGGTTTTAGCAAGGAGTAGTGGGCAAATATTGCCAAGTCAAGATGTGCCATGCTGATAGACCCCCACCCAAGAAGGCTGAATGCTGTAATTAAATCAAAAGGTGTTTCAACAAAGTATTAGTTTAAGGGTGTGCACTTAGGTAACCATCCTATTGTACATATTTCATTTGCTATGTTTTACCGCTAACAGATTTGTTTGTTTTTCATTTGGATTGCACAGGTTATAAGTCACATCAAAGGTGGGAGAGTTTTTGAAATGGTTTATTGTGTCTCATTTTATATATCACAAAGACTTGGTGTGTTAACAGGGGTGGGTATACTTATTATATACTCTGTAAGCTTAGAAAGTTGTTAGAGTAACCAGATTTGCTTTAACATACATTTACTGCAGGCTTTGAAGTCTGAAACTGAAATGTATGTCATTAATTAGTGATGTCAGTCCGCAGATCACCCCAGTAATGTGTCAGAGAAACACAGGATTTATGAGGAGCAGACCAAAAATAAGAGTCAGACATGTAAACATTTTGTGGAAGTCTGTACAGTTGAGAGGAGTTGTCACTGTGCTATACAGGTGAACAGCAATAATGTGTAAATGGGTGCAGTGCAGTGTGTGCTAGATGCAGGCCCATCACCTACTAACACTACTCATGTATCCCAGAGGTGTACATTAGTAGTAACATTAAGAGGAAATGGTTGCACTTCCTGATGTTGAGGGCCTGTCTAGAGTGTGTATGTTGTGGTCTGACTGTGTGTCATGCATATGACCATTTGGATATCATGAGGTCTGTGTAATACTGTGTAATACCTTTGTGGCAACTCACGTGTATGTGTGTGTGTGTGTGTGTGTGTGTGTGTGTGTGTGTGTGTGTGTGTGTGTGTGTGTGTGTGTGTGTATATACCAGCATACCTTATAATGCAGGCACTAATTTACATATGTTCTCTTCCCCTCACAGGTGGACATGGTGGTCGTGTCACTGGTCCCTCCCACTCAAAACCTGATATCAGTGTCTCTGCAGACTCTCACGATGATGGTGATCTGTGCCATGGGTTGGCATCCCATGTTGCCCACAATGTCACCACACACACTCACAATGGCCACACATACCCCATCCCCAGTGGCCACAGATAATGGATAGTTGGCAGGTGGAGGCATGGAACAGGCTAGTGTGGTGACTATGACAAGTGTGAGTGTAGACACTAGCCATAGCCAGAGCGCAGGCGAGGTCCCACACAGGTGGATGGAGAGGAGTGCTCGAAGAAGGACTGCTGCCTATCAAGCCCCTGTTGCAAATGCCACAGCAGGTGTCACCAGATGTATGTTTTGCTCCATCATGGAGGCACAGGCACATATGGAACTCAACACCAGAGAAATACTAAGGGTTTTGGATACAACTCTTCCTGGCATCCATGACAATCTACATGACCTTGTGGAGGCCATGCATCACAATACGAAGGTCATGAATAGACTGTGGTGTGAGCCCTTGGCGATTTTTGACCATGGAATGTCTATGCTGGAACGTGTGGTGGGGGGTGGGTGTCAGCAACATGAATGAAGCAACAAGATCAGCTGAGAATCTATGGAGACATGCACATTCACACTCCCATAGTGGCAGTACCACCAGCACTACCGAAGGGGGGGATGCTGTCCACACCACATCAGAGCAGGCCATGGGCACGTGGTCCTGGCTGGTCCCATCAGGGACATGGATCCGGCAGACAACAGTCACCATCGGGGAGTGGTACTGCATTTGGCCTTGTGCCTGGTGGTGCCAGTGATACCCCTTGGCATGTCCAATTCCCATGTCCATGGATGGAGACAGTGAACTGTACACCCTGCCATACTCTTGTGTAGGGCAGCCACATCGTGTGACTGTGTACATACAAACACACACACATCTCTATCACATGCAGGTCACCTCTAGACACACACAGCACCTCTGCACAGCCCATTTTTAGAACAGCCTTCCAAATACACACACATGATGTCAACCATATGGCCCAGCCTAGGCCTCTGGCAAACCCACACCACACCCTGTGCATATGATGATACCTGTGCCACATCCCTGTTATCCATATCATCAATGCAGGGAAATTTTATTTATTTATTTTTTTATTTTACATTTGTTTACCGGGCTAGTCCAACTGGATATATGTCCATTTTCAGTGGAGGCCCAGGGAGAAAAGCTCCACTACATACTACTAAACAATGTCAAGATATACATCAATATACAAAAATAGATAAAAAAAACATATGCAATAAACCTTGAAACAGGTTGTATAAACTTTTGAGTAGAATTTAAATCTAGGATGGTAAAAAAAAGATGAAGAAGATTAAATACTCTGTTAGAGTTTGTAGAAAAGAAGAAAGAGAAAGGTTGTTAAGGAATCAGATAAAGATGGAAAAAAAAGACAGCTAACCAGGGTTATTACATGAACATAGCCAATGGTTATTTAGGAATAATTTTAGTTTAGTTTGAAATAGGGAGAGTGAAGTTAGGGCTGTAAGGTCTTGTGGTAACTTGTTCCATATTTTGCCCACTGAGTTGGAAAATGTGGAGTCACCTGCTGAGTTTTTGGATCGGGAGGTTTGAACCAGTATTTTGTTGGTGGAGCGTAGGTACCTCTGATTGTTATAGGGTGTTATGAGGGTGGAGAGTATTGGAGTGTTGTCAGGGTGATGTAGGGCATTATGGGCAATAGTGAGTTGATAGTATTGTATGAGGTGTGGTAGTTCCAGCCACCCAAGTTTCTTGAGATTTAAACAATGATGAGTTCTATATGGAGAGGCAGTTGCAAATCTGGCAATGTTATTATATGATGTAGTAAGTTTGTTAAGATTATGTTTAGAAAGATTTGTGTATATGGAGGAAGCATATAAAAGGGTTGAGATTAAGTGGGTTCTAGCTATTGTAGTTTTGGCTTCAGGAGTAAGAAAATATTTGATTCTGTAGAGAGAGCCTAGTTTTCTGTTGGTAGATTTTATTGTAAGGTTAATATGATTGTCAAATTTTAATTGATTGTCAATAGTAATACCCAAGAGTTTTGTTGTTTGGTCAGGAGAGATAATGGTCCCATTATCAGATGTTAGCGTGAAATGGATAGAGGTAGACAAGTGGGTGGGTGAAAAGAGCAAGAGTTTGGTTTTCTTGGGGTTAAGGAGAAGACAATGATTAGAGAACCATTGTTCTATAGTTGTGAAGTTTTTTTGTGTGAGAGAGTGAAGTTCTGACTGCGTTGAGGCTGAGCAAATGATGGTAGTGTCATCTGCATATTGAATGCAAGTTGTTTGTGGAGTAGCTAGATGAAGTTCATTAATGAAAATGGAAAACAAAAGAGGACCTAAAATAGAGCCCTGAGGGACTCCTATAGTGGTGGGGAGAAGATCAGAGAGTTGGTTGTCCCATAGAACTGCTTGTTTTCGGTTGTCTAGGTAAGATGTGAACCAGCTTAAGGCAGGATTATCTAGAGAGAAAGACTTTAAACGATGGAGAAGAAGTTGGTGATTGACCATGTCAAAGGCTTTGGACAGGTCTATGAAGAATGCCGAAGAAGGAGTATTATTGTTGCGGTTTTTGTTAATTGAGTCGATGAAGGATAGTAAGGCTGTGCTAGTACTATGGTATGGTCGAAACCCATGTTGGCAATTAGCCAGGAGATTATAGTCTAGTAGGTGATTTAGTAACTGTTCGTGGATACATTTCTCCATAATTTTTGCAAGTGGTGATAGTAATGCTATAGGGCGGTAGTTAGAATACTCAGTAGAGTCACCTCCTTTGAAAAGAGGGATAATATAAGAGATTTTCCAGACTGATGGAATTGTACTTTCTTTTATTGTCCTATTAATAAGTATAGAGATGGGGTATGCTAAGGCTTTTGCACCTAGTTGAAGGTATTCTGCTGGTAATCGGTCAGCTGAGGGGGTTGTAGGTTTTAGTTTATGAAGTAAGGACAGTATATGAGAAGTGGGTATGGGTTTAAGGTGAAATGGGGGGGGGATAGAGCTAGGTGTAAATAGTTTGGAGGTATCTGGGCTTTGTTGATTAGCTAGCTTTAATATGGCTGAAGTGAAGAAAGTGTTAAAGGCATCAGCTGTTTGTAAGGGGCAGTCGGGGTTAGAGCCAGATGGGTTTGGTGTGGCAACTGTACCAGGGGATAATAGTTTATTGATAGAGGACCAAAATTTATGTGGTTGGTGAGGTGAAGATTGCTGAAGCTGAGTATAGAAGTTCTTTTTATCCTGTATGATGGCTTTTTTTGTCATATTTCTTTGTTGTCTAAAGGTGACATTATCAGTTAAGCTTTTTGTGGTTCGCCATTTAGCCCAGACTTTATTTCTACTTAGGATTAGTTTCTTAGTGTTATTTGAGAGCCATTGGGCTGTTTTGGATTTGACACACATAGAACGCATTGGGGCATGATGTTCAAGGATAGTGAGAAAAGTATTATTAAAGTGACTAACTGCTTCATCTATTGGGAGAGATTTAAGACGTGACCAGTTGACTAGCATGAGTTCATTTTGAAACTGGTTGAGGTCAAAATATTTCTTACTACGGAATGATCTGACTTGGATGGGGACAGTAGTACTGGTTTTATGCCTAATAATGTATGTAAGGGAGTGATCACTGAGGTCATCTGGGAGAGTTCCTGTTGTATATTTTTGCTGAGGTCTATTTGTTAATATCCAGTCAAGTATACTTTCTTTATTATTAAGTTTGTTTATTCTAGTTGGGGAGTTGATTATTTGAGAGAAGCCATGCAGGTTAATAAGGGTGGATGGATTAGTCTGTTTACATAAGTTCCAGTCAATGTTAAAATCCCCTAAGAGTATTGTTTCTTGAGGGTGATTTAGTGAGAGCCAGCTTAGTAGGTCTTCTAATATGGTTGGAGTTTTACCTGGGGGAAGATAGGTACAGATAATATTTAATGTTTTCTGTGGGTTGAGTTGCAGTTTTGTAATAATTATTTCAATACTAGCGTCAGATGAAAGGTTATGATTTGTTCTACTTATCTGCAGTCCTGTTTTATAGAGAATAGCAACCCCACCACCTTTTTTGTTTAAGCGGTCTTGTCTTAGGATGTTGTAGCCTGGGGGAATAATCTCATTGTCTTTTATTGTCGGTTTGAGCCATGTTTCAGTTAGACAGAGAATATCGAACTGTTGGACTTCTAGAAGGGCATGAATTTGTGGTATTTTATTACAAATGCTTCGTATGTTTAGTTGGGCAATTGATAGTGATTTGGGGGGGTTTAGTAGATAGTGTTCTGTTTCTTATGAATGGGTGGCATTTAGTGGGAATTGGGGAGGGGTTTGGACCAGGGTTGGGGTGGATATCTCCATCTATTAATGAGCAAAATAATATAGGGTTGAAGAGTTGAGGGGGTTTGCAGTAGTAGTTAGGAAGTTTTTTAAGGTTGAAGATAAAGTATTTTATGTGAGAAAGGCGGTGGTATTTAGGTTGAAGATAGGAGGTTTTGTGGATGGTATTGAGATAGTTTATAGATAAGGCTGGTGGAGATGTTTGGGTATGTCTGGTTGGGATTATAAGAGTAAAGGGTAGGGGTAGTTCATAGAAGGTTAAGAGATAGGTAGAGGTGAGAGTGGTCAGGAAAGTTAGTAAAAGGAAATGTTGAGTATAATTAGGCATGTTAAGAGGGCCTGTGCAGGGATATTAGTGAGTGTATTAAGGGAAGGTTGGTCAGGGAGTGGGAGAGGGAAACTATGTAGAAGGGGGTGTGGATGAGTATAGGATATGATTGACTGTGATAAACGAGGGGTGTGTCTTTGAGGGAAATCAATTTGAAGATAGTAGAGGTGGGTTGGGTGGGTCTAGGATGTGATTGGTTGTAAAGTAAGAGGGGTGTGTCTTTGTGGGGGATAAATGTAGAGGTCCTAGGGGTGGGTGGAATTTGGGGGCAGGGAGGGGAGCGGAGTGAGCCCGAAGGGCGAACGGAGCGGGAAGACACAAATACTTTTGTGTGGTACAGAGAAAGAAACAATCAGTAAAGTGTGGAAACAGCAGGTAGGTTTGAACTAGGTCTATGTGTATATGTAGTGTAACCTAGTAAAAAGTAGCCTAAGTGTATGTGTAGTAAAGAATAATTAAATTAAAGCTATGGTAATGTACAGATTTGGGGTATAGGAGTTAAACAGAGGGGTGATAGGCAAGGTCCAGAAAGCAAGAGAAAGTACAGAGGGTAGACATAAAAGAAAAAGGAACGATATGGGGGAGTTAGAAAAGAAGACAAAAGGGAGAAATGCTAATATGGGTCTGCTGCACAGGAATAATACAGTAGAGTGCAGCTGTGTAAGGTGCTGTCTGCTTGCATTTATCAGTACACATCAAAGTGTATGTACCTTATTAGCCATGATGCATTATTGGTGTTGTACTGCTGACTGAATGTAGTCTGACACACTGTATTCTGTGTTCCAGGCGTCTATGTGTCTGCAGGCTGTGGCCCTGCAGACATTATAAACGTGGAGTATGGCAGAGTGGAAACACATTGACCATTTCATAGACAAGGTACAGCTGTATATGTACATGTTTACCAGGTGTATATGCATGCAACAGTGTGTGATGGACACTGTTGGCAGACAGTGTGACCTTGCATACATACCCCTTGTCACCGACAGCTAGTCTTCATACATATCACCTCAGTATTGTGTAGTTCCACATGCTCATATGTACAGAGGAGTTACTGGAGTACTGGCACTAGGTCCCTCACAAGCCTAGCCATGATCTTAACCCCAACAGATTCACCTATCCTGTGAGCACACAGTAGTCACAGGGCCTTCTCATGTCTACATATTGCACACACATAGGCAACACGCAATGTGTGTGTGATATTATCAATTGTGGACTGTGGGACACAAGTTTTAGTAATGTGAGAGTTGGCAGCACATAGCATGCCCACAGCAAGTGCAATACACATGAGGTCCTCTGGTATGCTAGTATGACACCTTCTTTGTGTGATATTACCTTCACTTACAGTGTTTCTCATGAAATGAGAAATACCTCTGATGTGCAATCATGTCTCTATGCAATCAGTACAGAATTATATGATGTCTTTCTTGTCCCACAGTTCTGGGACCTATTTTAACTGTTTCAATTGTCAGCACAGGTACACCCTGTCAAACATGGACTGCAACCTGCAGGGTGGTTCAGACATACCTGTCAACCATACAGTTTTCAAAGACTGTACTGATGCATGCCATATATCAGTAGTGCATTTTCTGATACACCTGTGTCTGTCTGGCACATTGTTGCCAAGCCATTGCGGGCTGCAGTCATAACATAGTGGCAGACATTTTGAGTTGCACACTTCATGCCATTTAAACCATCTATGCTAATGCAAACCCTGTTAGGCTATCACCATTATAGATTTGTAAGAGCAATATATGACAGGTGTCCATAGTATGCGTCCTTTGTCACCCCATTATATATATGGCTTTGTGAATAGTCCTTGCTCTGACAGCTTGGAGGTATGGGTACAGATGGTGGCCATACCTCTGACCTCTGCATATGTGTGCAGATTGTCCTGATCTCTGATACATGATTTCTTCACATTGGTCATGTACATGTGATTTTCTGGCCAACAACTGGTAAAACCATGACAGACTGACATTATAGGTTAATGATAGCTATTGTCATGTAACAACACATACCCTTTGGTAGGTGTATTCCATTGCATGACTTGTTCTGCTATCCATTTCCCATGCGTGTCACAGCAATACGTGATGGGTGTGCCCAATGTTTGCTGTTTTCCCCAGTTTCACATGTGATGTTCACCTGATGTCTGTCTGTAGACTGCTGCAAGGTGATGTGATACAGTGATAGGGTAGCAGTCTGTCTATCAGCATTATGTCTCAGACAGGTACGAGGTCTGTTGCTGCCATGTCTTTCACTACAGTGACTGTGACAGTTTGGCAATGTGTCTCATAAATGCCTATTGTTTGGGGTCACAGACAAGGGCACTTCTATGGGCTAGGCTTGTAAAGGCTCCAGGGCCATTAGCCTAGTACACACCTATGAACCTATGAACCTTGTCCGGATGTCTTGCTGTCAGAGGTTGGAGTATGTGTGTGAGTACACAATGCATTCTACTGTGCAGAAATGTCCATTATACATGTAGTATATTCTGCCTAATACTGTGACTTCCAGGTATGTCGGTGGCAAAGCAGTACAGAGTAATGTAGTGAACCACTGACAGACAGTTGTGTATAGGTTGCTATGACGTTAGTAAGGTATTGGCCCTGAAGCCCTTATAACACATGCAGATGAGAGTGTAGCCCATATTACAACAAGTAAGCACACAGAGCCCTTGTCCAGCAGGGACACAGGTGGGATCACAGGACTGTATTTTGTATTTCCTGTGCAATTAGGGAGCACATCACTAGGGGTATTGGGGCACTTGGCTTGCTGTTGGCAGGGAGTGTATTCCACAGATGGGGGAGTGTATGTTACATGTATCTGTCACACCAACAAGCTGTACATTTATCATAGCCTAGGTTCATGCTGCACCTACAGGTTGATGGAGTGGGCCTTGAGCTCCATATGTGCAACAATCCCATCAAGGCAGGGCTTGGTTTGCTTTGTATGTTAGACAGGGGTCACCTCAGCAGAGTCTGTATGGAACGGGGTAGAGGGACAGTGCTGTTAGCCTATCTGTGTAGTCTAGGTGGTTAATGGTAAGGCCTTAGTGTTTGCAAGAAGCTGCTGTGTGGAATCTGCATGGTCTGTGATGTGTAGATTTGTGGAGTTCTCATGTGAGTTTTGCCTCTGAGGTGTCCATTGTTTTGGTTTTGTTTTGTTGCAGGCCTCCACTTACATGGGTGTGTGTTTTGTATTTGCAGGTGATGTTTACTTACTCCGAACACTGCATGGCAACTATGTTACTGCACAATCTCTTCTGGTGTGCACAGTCTCCATTTGTCTAGCCAGTGGTTCCCCTTCCCCTTATGTGTGTCTCTTTGTCCTTCTGTAGTGCAGTCACAGGCATTGACCACAGTGGCTGCTATGTATTTGCAATTCTGTTGTGGGCGGGGTATATGCCATTGCATCACACACACAGGGTTGTGGACTTCACACCTCTGGCTGGACCTATTTAGCAGGTTGTTGATAATTGCACCACTCCATTTGCTGTGGTCCTTAGACAGTTTGTGTTGCTATATGTTATTATGAGGCTACATGTGGGCCTAGCTGTCATACCATCACAGACTGACATCTGGAAAGGCCCTAATATGTTTGTCAGACAAAGACCCACACAATAATATTCTGCCAAACATAGACAGTTGGGAGACCAGTTTGGTAATTGCTTGTTTGCTCTTATGCGTATGACATCTGCTTCCCCACTGTCTGCCACTGCTGGCTTGACATTTCCCTTTCTTGTTTTGCAAATTTTTAGCAGGCAAATGCAATGTTAGGATAAGCAGAACAGCTATACAAGGCTTACTTGTGTTCCTTCTGTGACAACCTGTGTCATTCCAGGGGTATGGCTGTTGGCCAGTGACATGTTGTCAGTGCTGACACAGAAAGGTGGCAGCCTTTTATACACTGGCAGTACACTGACCTTCAGGTAACTACTGTCCTACTAGGCACCATACCTCTCAACTTCTGGGAGCCAGACATCTGGACAAAGCCATAAGTAATTGGGTACAGAGGCCTAAATATAGGGACCATTTTTAAGTATTGGCCTTACAAACCTAGAAAGGTGATTCAGTAACAAGTTTTCCATTAGCGTGCGTGTTTCTATAGGGTATGAAGTCTGACACTACAATCTGTCATTATTTTCTGAACTTAGTCTTATGTGATTTGCCATTGAGTTTCCAGACAACCAAAATTTCATGTTATACAAACCACAATTATGATGCAAACCTCTGGACATTGTGCAATAGGTCTGTACAGGTGAGAGGTATGGTAGGCACTGTGTAGGTTACTCTAAGCTGTGTACTGTCCATATTTGTGGTCCCCTGTCTATGACCTGTACAGCTTTCCTGCATTAACAGATATTGACATCTGGACAGTGTATACAACTCCTACTGTGGGTGCAGCTGATGTGCAGAATAGTTGGCACTGCAGTTCTTGGAACATGGCCCTGTCAAAGACAGCACTGTACCTAGACCACTATGACACAACAGCCAGGAGTAAGTGCTGGCCATATCCTGACAGTATTAACCAAACATATACATAGCTCATTGACCCCTGCATATTGTGTTCATGCAACAAGTTATCATGTTGATTGGGACAGCTCTGGCAATGTGTGCTCTGCTGCTATTTTCCTGCAAACATACATGTTACTGCATTTCTATGGGAATACGGGTTGGGGGCACACCTGTCAACTGTACACATTTGCACAGACTATGCTGCTATTTGCTTTACATTTTGGTTCTATTTAGCATAATACTGTGCCCTGTCTTGGAGACTAGAGGGATATCACTAAGGATCACAGGTCAGATTGTACTGGCTGTTTCAGACTTCTTACCCTTCAGAGCCTTACTGCAATGGCAAGACCTGCTGTGCTATCACTGTGTAAGTCTGTAGGGAGATATTTCATCATTGTCACTATTTGTGGGCCTTTGCTAGACATTTCTTTATGGTTTTCTACAGCTGACTTCCTGGGTGAGGCTGAGGGGTGACTGACATCCATGACTGTGACCTATGACCCCCCCAGTTAGCTGGCCCTCCACATATACTGCAGTGGGATTCGTCATCTTGGGTACTACTACAAAGTGTGCAGAAGCCATATTGGATAAACATTTCCTGGTGTCGCACATAGCTGTCAGTTGTCTTCTGCTATCCCAATAGGCTACCCCATTCCCTTGAATGCATGAAGTGATACCATAGATATGCTAGCAGATCATACTAATCCATTCATTTATTGTTAAGAAGACTGACTTACATTGTGCCTGCAACAGTTGTGAGGCTGGTGTTTGAGGGCTGCCTATGTCAGATGCATGCAGTACTCTGCCTATATATGGTAAGTTACAGGTAGTGTGATGTGTGTGTCATCCATTTTATTGTGTGTGCAAGTTGGAGATAGGTGTCAGTCCCTGGGTCCCTACAGTGTCAGTGTGTGTGCTATGAGTTGCCTCTTTGCCAATGCTAGGTCATACTGGACACATCTCCATTTCCCAAAAGGGGCTGGCTCAGGGGGTTCCTCCTCCATCTCCCTCTGTGCCTGTGGGGATCTGGTCAATGGTGAACGGATGTGTGGCTCTTCCCCGTGCTGTTCCTGAGGCAGCTGTTTCCGCATGATCATATTGTGTAGCATGGCACATACTATGAGCATGTGTGCACATGTGGCTGGAGACTAATGCAGGGCTCCTCCAGATATGTCAAGGCAGCAGGACCGTGACTTAAGATTCGCAAACACATGCTGTATAATGATCCTGGTTTGTGGGTGTGCCTCATTATGGTGTTCTTGACTGTGTGTGTGTGTATTTCTGATGGGTGTCATCATCCATAACTCCAGTGCATAGCCAGCAACCGCCACCAGGTGGCCATATGGGATGTCCCCCCTGGCAAAGCCCTGATACAGCTGTGAGGAATGCCAGATGTGGAAGTCATAATAGCTTCCAGGGCTGCCAGCACACACATTCATGATAATACCCTGGGGATTGCACATGACCTGGCAGTTGATTGAGTGAAAGCCCTTGTGGTTTAGGTAGACCCTACCCTGCTCACCTGGCGGTGTTTTAATGTGGATGTGCATGCAGTCTATGGCACCCAGTACCTCCGTGTAGTCTGCTACATGGTGGAAGAGGTGCATATTGCTGGTCCTCTCCTCTTCGGTGATGGGGAAGTAAATGTGCCCACTGGCATGTGGTAACATGGCATCCAGGAACTGGTGGAGTATCCTGCATGCAGATGCCTGTGAGACCCCATGATGTCCCCAGTAGGTCTTTGGAAAGTACCTGTAGCTAGTATTCTTAAGGCTACACATACCTTGGTATCCACTGGGATGGGTTCCCCTCTGTTTGTTCTGGGTATGAGGTGAGGCTGGCACAGTTCGATGAGTTGCTGAAGTATTACCCTGTCCAGTCTGTACCACTCTACTATCTCCAGATCATGTAGCCCTTAGTATGTTATCCTGGGTCTGAACACTCTTCTCCTCCTCCTCAGTCTGGGGAGGTTGTCAGCATTATCCTCCTCACCACCCTCAGCCTCTAGCACATACTGATGTATCAAAGCGACAGCAACCCTAACATTGTTCGGTTAAAATTCCCCCAAGTGTGTACACCAATGTTGCAGAGTTTGTGGGAAAAAAACAGACTGAAAGGTGTTTGCATAGTTTATACTGTTGTGCTGCAGATGCTGCCTGCATGATTGGCAGACTATGATGCATTCCACCTGCCAGCTGTATTATTTGTACTCGATTGTTTTTATTCTGCTATTTACTGTTTTTTTTTTGCTTTGTTTTCCCTTTCCATTTATGCCCCTTTTGAACTCCACAGCATGCTGTGCAAACTGACTGCCCAAATGTAAACAGTTCTGCTATTGCCAATTTTTTTTCATATTTTGTTTTAAGACCCAGTGTGTGCAGTGCAAACCCGTGTAGCTAAAGTAAACACTTTGAAGTGGAAATGGCCCTCCCTGGATGCGAACACACTCTTCATTTCATGGAATAAGTAAATACAGCCTCAGACATACCCCCTTTCTTATCTTTGCTTTGCTAAGCTCAAATGGAAGCGATGGAGCTCCAATGTGCTTACACCAAGCATGACACACACCCTTTTCATGTCAGCTGCTTCTCCTGCTTACAGAACTGGCACTGCCTTATAGCTCCTACATGGTTAGGTGCAGCCAAAGAATGGTCTCCCATTTACTCATTCAGTAAAATTTGCTAATTTGCATACCCCACCACCTTAATCCCTTGTTACACCACTACACCAGAGCTTTTCTCCTTAGCAACCATTGTTACCTGTTATTGTTTTGATTCTGCATGCCATACACTATAATGGCAAAATACAGATTTCACTTAAAATTGTCTTTTCACATTTTTTTTATTTTTGCACGATCATGTGAGCGCCGCTGCACTACACTTAAACGGCCGAAATCGGTCAAAAAATAAATAAACTTTGATTTTTATAATTTTGCAAATCTTTTCCATGCCAATAGCCATATTTTTGGCCATTGGCATGCCTAATGGTTATAATACATGTTTTACTTTGAGCTGTCATGTCCGCATTTTCATTTTTGCAGAAATGTACATAGTCAGTAATCAAATACATTTCTGCAATGGACACTGTTCTGGCATGGATGCCTGCCTGCTTACTGAATTGCTAATTCACCTCATCTGCATGGTTTTCATCAACAAATGAGGTGTGTATGCCAGAATAGTGCTACCAGGCTTGTGCATGCCCCCAGCCTTGTTTACTGGATCACTCAGCGGCCATATTCCATGCAGAAGATGCTGCACTATTCTGTCATGTAGAAAACCCTGTATTGAATCCTGGAGCATATCTATATCTATATATCTATATTTATTATGAGATAGACACAGGTCAGGGCACCACATTAGTCTCTATTTTGTTTATCGGAATAGTGCAATGATCAATACTGACCAATTTCAGGATAATGAATAAATGAGCAGGAAAACACTGTGTGTGTGGGAAAGGAAATGGAAGTTACTTAATCAGAATGAAATTTAAAAAAATTGATATAGAATGTTGGGGTGGGGAAGTGAATGCAAGTGAAAGTGGCAGCCTGAAATACATTACTGTGGCCAATTGTTTACTTTCATTACAAGCTAAAATCAAAGGGGAACACAAATGATAGATATCTTTGGGAGGAATGGGAAAGAAGATTGAGTGTGAAACCACATCAGAGAGGAGGAGTGTAAGTGTCCATGAAAAAGGTGAAACATCTTACTATGTCAATTACATCTTTTAATTTCTTCACAATCAAACATAAGTAGTACTGGAAGGCTGTGTTTGTGTAAGCAGTGAACAAGTACTCGATCACTGTTAAACACAGATTGCTATGGCATATAGTGTGGGGTAGCCTATTTAACTAAGAGCAAGAATCAACAATGCATTACTATAGCCATTATCTTTATGTGACTTCTTTACAGTCAAAGGTGATGTGCCCTCTCAGAAAGGGCACGATCCACTGTGACTTTATAAATAAGAAATGAACTGAAGCTAATGCTGCGTTTTAGGAATACAATGAAGGTACAACCCATTTTTTATTGTTCAGGCTGTTTCACTGTTATAATGTTATAATCTTCCTAAAACAAATATTGTTAGGGTCAGCTCAAAACAAATATGCACATATTTTTTTCTTTTCCTTAAAAGGGGAAATATTTAATGCTTATCATCATAAATGTGTGTTGGTCTTATAACACACCAGATAAAAATGTTATTTATTTGTCCATGAAAGTATTGTTATCCTGCACAATTTCTTAACAGTTGATAAAACAAAGTCATTGAAATTGTGTTGTAATGTCATGTTATGTCAGGACTCCATGACAGACGTTTGCAGCAGTGGTGACTGATACCAGATTAAAGCTCTGGAGAAATGGTATCTGAGCCTCGAGCTATGTCAAGGAAGACTGAATAGATATACAAAACACATGTATAATACAGCTGTAGAACTAAAACTCAACCTTATTTTTGTAGACATATGAATTATTATAATAAAGCTGATACTGTTAATGAATGCATATATATATATATATATATATATATATATATATATATATATATATATATATATATATATATATATATACATATACACACACACAAATATTTCAAGCATGGCCATTCATGCCCTTCTAGCTTGTCAGTATACCAAAACACTTGTTCCCATAATAAGTATCTAGGCTTTTCTTAAAAATATCTCAACTAGTACTTGTTTTAATGTAATTTGGTAGTCTGTTACTCTGTCAGAGAACCAAATAGTACACTTCTCATTCCTATAGAATCTTCTACATAGGTTATCTGATGATTCTCTAGTAATTTTTCTTAACCCCAAACATTCCCAGAGGTAGTTGTCTCTAAATGCCCTATATACCTGAATAAGATCTCCTCTTAGATATCTGTAAGAGATACTGTACAAGGTCAGATATTTTAGTCTTTCATAATAATTTAAATGTTCACATCCATGGATACCCTTGGTATATTTCCACTGTACTCTTTCCAGTTTACTCATGCTTGTTTTCATATACTGTTATTCCATACTCATGTCTGGGTCTAATGTAAATAACAAAGAATGACTTCATTATTTTTGATTTCCTAGACTTTATAAATCTTTTTATACAGCCTATAGTTATATGACCAATTGGTTGATATGATTAGAAAAACTCATAGCTGAATCTACCCATATACCTAGGTTCTTAAATGAGTCCACAGTTTCAATCACTGTGTGCTGTATTAAATATTTGCCTTTCAATTTGTGTCTACCAAATCTCATATGGTTAGTTTTTGATGTATTCATCAGCATGTTATTCTCCTGTGCCCAAATGGTCAATTTAGTCAAGTTATTTTGCAGACATGCCTTATCTGTAACACATGTAATAAGTTTATCCAATTCCAGGTCATCTGCATATAGACTGTAGAACACCTCAGATGAAAAAGTTAGGTCTGAAATATACAATCTAAATGAATAAGGGCCTAGGACAGAGCCCTGTGGGACACCCTGACTGCAACCAAGGATTTTTCCTGTCCAGTTGCTGTATGATATTTGCCATGTCCTATTTGTAAGCCATGCAGCTATCCATCTTATCAAAAGTACATCGATATCTAGTTGTACTAATTTATTGATCAGTGTTTTGTGTATGACCTTGTCAAATGCTGAAGTTAAATCTATATAAATTATATTACAGCACGATTTTTCATTCATAGCTGTTATCATATTGTTATAGAACATCATGTTACAGGTGAATGTATATTAGAAATATTCACAGACATGCCAAAGTTATAAATATGTGATCATATAGCTCATAAGGATTGTAGTATATAAGGGGAAAACAATGGTAAATAAATGTGTTTCTGTAATGTTGTACTGAAATGAATGGAAAGGTATGTGGTCAGAAACTGGGCTAAGAACTTTTACTTTTAATAGAATGGCGAACTACTTGGGAAGAGGACTCGAACAAAGAGAGAGCTGAAGCCTTCCCCTCAGAATAAGGAAGGTCTGAAAGAACTTGAAATGCCTGAGACAGGAGGTCTAAAACATATCTGGTCATATAGGTCTAATAATTCACAGCCCTAAAGGCCAGAGTAGCAGCAATGTATACCTTCTTACCCAGTCTTCCTATAGTTCTGCTGTCCTAGTCAGAAGGAATCAGCTTAGTAGGAGGTAAAAGCTTGGAGGGCTTATCAGAAGAAACAGAAATAACAAAATGGTCAGCTGAGGAACACTTGTAAAGAAATTTACAATAATCAGAAACCTTATAAAACCTATCAGGTTTTTAGGAGTAGGAGATTGGCAATCAGGAGCCTGAGAAGCTGCAGAAAAAGTGTCCGAAAAGGCAGCAAGAACAGGAGGAACCACAGAGGGCTTAGGAGACCCCATTTGAAGGTGATCATAATACCTCTTTTGAACATCAGAAAGCTGGGTACAAACTCACTTAAAAATCTCCATCAGATAGGAAACAGTATCCCTCAAAGGGAGAATCCAGGCTAATAGAGTCCTCTTCCTCAGTACCATAATCCAAGGGAGAGGAAATCCAGGAGGAATATGCAAAAGATTCTTCATCAGACTCTACTTCCATTTCTGATGAATCCTGCTCCCTAGGCCTCTTAAGGGGTGTAGAAAACCAAGAGGGGCAGGATCAGAAACTCCCTGAGTGGGCTTCAAAGTCATAAGAGCATTAAACAGACCCTATGTGAAATCCTACCATTCATGCTGAGGATTCTTAGGTGCAGGGGAACTATGGTTAGCTTTTGCTTATTTTTCAAAGGGATATCAGCCCTAAATATTTTAAGAAGTTTGAACCACTGTTGACACTCAATAAGCATAGTAGGAATTTCCTCTCTAACAAGAATCTGTGGAACACCCCTAGGCCCTTTGGATATAAACAGCTGCAGTTCCACCTGAACAGCCAAAATGGATGTCTGCAGAGCCTCCATGGGTGTGAGAGAAGCCAGGTCCATGCCAGCCTCTGAAGCAGTTGTAGCAGAGGAATCAGACAAGAACCAGGTGATCCTGTGGGCTTCACCAGCCTCGAGAGACACATCCAGGGGAGGCGGTACAGCAGAAGAATCCTATCAAGCTTTCTTGGCCTTTTTCTTCATGGACGGGTGACCCTCGGGCCAGGATGATTCTGCCATAATACCCTGAGCCAACAATTTGTGACATTGATTCTCTAGGTAAGTAGCTAAATAGGAGAGATGACTATGCAGACTTTTAGGAACAAACGTTTGATAAATAGGACAAGAAGTATGGTTGTGAGACGCATCTAAACAAAACAAACACTGCTTGTAATGGTTCTCCTGGGGAATCTATCTCCCACACAAGCATTTTCCTTTCCTGATGACATGTCATCCAACAACCACAAAAAATAAGATAAGAAGAAAACCCCCAATGAGGCACTTAAGTATAAATGGCATAGCAATCAGCAGACAGAAGAGCATTCAGACCGAAGATCAGAGATGACATCTGGACTGGTAGCAAAGAAGTTCTTTGGAAGGCACTTCTGTATGTCACCTTTATGCTCTACACCATGTGCAGGGAGCATACACGTGACGTACAACATCCCTATTATAACCTAATGCTTTGGTGTCCCAGCCAGATATCAGGCTACCATTGAATTAAAGCCAGAGTCCCTAGTCCTTTGTAGATTGTGTAGGCTGCTGATTATTGTCAAACTCAAAACTGAGTTGAGGCAAGCCACTGTGAAGAGGGACCACTGCTCGCGCTCACACCTGAATATGAGTTTGAGCAACAAACTGCAGGGAGGGAGTTGGAGGGGGGTTGAGGATTAGGGAGCAGGAGGTGTAATTTAGGTTTAGGGAGACTTAGGTTTGGGAGGTGGAGTTTTAGGTTAAAGGAATGGGATGGGAGTTTTAAGGTTAGGGAGTAAATGGGGAATGTAAAAGCATAACAGGTCTTTATCAAGTTGTGCCAGAAAATGTACCTTTGTAATTGCTTCAGTTTTAAGTGCCTGTTACCAGACACATAAAACAATTGCAAAGAACAAATAAAACATCTTAGAAATAGAATAACAGAATTCAATAGCTAAAATGTCAAAGACAATAATAAAGCAAAATGCTAACCATATAGATAGTATGGGATAGTATGGATCTGAAGGTCCAAGCTGTTAAGGTCAATGAAAGAAGTGGAGTGAATGCAGGACAATTATTATGTGCAAACATAAGATGAACATTCAAAATTTTGTTTTCAAAGATCATCCAGATAAGTGTGTTAATAAAAGTATTGAGAATGGCATGGCGGATGGGCATCCAACCAAACTACGTTGAGAAGGATTATGGATGTTTAGAACCAAAAACTATATACATATATATATATATATATATATATATATATATATATATATATATATATATATATATTGTTCTCCTTTACAATCCCGAAATGCTGAAAGTTCGAATTTCAGTATCTCGGGACCGTAAAGGCGAAAATGAACTTAAAAGTGCATAAGCCAAATTCGAATAGCTCGAATCCATGCTTATGTAGTGTATCAAGAGGACAGGAAGTGTTTGGCAGGGATGGTTTACGGAAGTGAAGGTAAGTGAGTGCATGTCAGCTTTATTGTAAGTTGTGCGTGTGGGTTAGGGTAGGGAGGTTGTGTCTGTGTATGTGTGATGTGTGTGTGTGTGTGTGTGTGTGTGTGTGTGTGTGTGTGTGTGTGTGTGTGTGTGTGTGTGTGTGTGAGCGTGAGGGAGTGTGGAATGTCTGCGTGTGAGTGATGCATTTTTCAACTGTTAGTGCAATCTTGGAGTCAGTATATATAAGTAGGGGTGTGTGGGGGGCACAACCCCCCCACATGGGAGGTGCAGGATGGTTTGCCCCCTTGCATAGATGTAGTATAGGATTGTGTAATTTGTGTGTTGTGGGTTGAATGGTGTGCGTGTTGTGTGGTGTATGGTTTGTGAATGTTCGGGATTTCAGTTTTTTTGTATTTGTGTGTTTCGGAATTGTGGGCTGTTCAACTTTATAGTTTTGAGATACTGAAATTTGAGCTTTCAGTATCTCGAGATTATAAAGGGGAACTATATATATATATATATATATATATATGTACATTTTCAATAGAATTTTCCATAGTTGATCTTAGAAATCTAAGGGCAATCTTGTTGAGATTGATAAACATCTCATTTCTCTATAAAGCACCACATTTCCTATTTATATCTATCACTATGGTTTTGGCATGGTCTTAAAATGAATATCTGCTGCCTATGGTGACATCAATGCATCTGTAATGAAGTACAGTTTGATGAGTTCAACGTTATCATTGATGTGGCAGTCACAACCCTCAACCTCTTTGCACAAGAAATCTGGACAGAGCCTGACATAATGGAAGGAAAAAGGCCCAAAAATAGGGACAGATTTTAAATCTTGCTGTTATAAACTTAAGTTGACAGAATAATGGGATTTGTCTTAGCATACATTTTTCTGAAGAATCTGAAGTCTTAAACTCAGCTATATCCCCGGGATTCAATGAACATTTTTTCCATGCCAGAATAGTGCAGCAGCTTCTGCACAAAATATGGCCACCGAGCGAGCCAGTAAACAAGGCTAGGGGCATGCATGAACTTGCTAGCACTACTCTGGCATGGACACTCAATAATGCTAATTATCTCATTTGCTGGTGAAATCTATGCAAATGAGGTGAATTAGTGACTCAGCAAGCAGGCAGGCATCAGTGCCAGAACAGTATCCATTGTAGAAATGTATTTGGTTACTGCATGCATCAGACATAGACAGCCCAACTATTCTGCATGTCAGCAAACGGGGACATGACAGCTCAAAGTAAAGCATGTATTATAACCATTAGGCATGCCATGGCCAAAAATATGGCCATTGGAATAGAAAAGAGTTGCAAAATTATAAAAATCAAATTTTATTTATTTTTGGCTGATTTCGGCCGTTTAAGCATAGCGCATTTTGTCATTATAGTGTATGGCATGCAGAATCAAAACAATAACAGGTGACACTGGTTGCTAAGGAGAAAGGCTCTGGTGGAGTGGTATAACAAGGGACTAAGGCAGTGGGGTATGCAAATGAGCAAGTTTTACTGAATCACTAAACAGGAGACCATTCTCTGGCTGCACCTAACTGAGGTGTAAGCAGGAGAAGCAGCTGACATGAAAAGGGTGTGTGTCTTGCTTGATGTAAGCACATTGGAGCTCCATGGCTTCCATTTCAGCTTAGCTAAGCACAGCTAAGCAAAAGGGTGTGTCTGAGGCTGTATTTACTTCTTCCATGAAATAAAGAGCATGTTCACATCCAAGGGAAGGCCATTTCTGGTTCAAAGTGTTTACTTTAACTAAACAGGTTTGAGCGGCATGCACCAGTTCTTAAACAAAACAAAAAAGGAAAAAAACCCGGAAATAGCAGAACTGTTTACATTTAGGCAGTGGGTTTGTGCAGTGTACAGCAGGGCTTAAAAGGGGTGGAAATGGGAAGGGAAAGAAAAAATGGGAAATAGCAGAATAAAAGCAATCAAGTGCAAATAATATAGCTGGCAGGTGGAATGCATTATAGTCAGCCAATCATGCAGGCAGCATCTGCAGCACAACAGTATGAACTATGCAAACACCTTTCAGTCTGTTTTTCCCACAAACTCTGCACCAATTGTGTACACACTCAGGGGAATTTTAACCGACAAAATGTTAGGGGCTGCTGTTGCTTTGATACATCAGTATGTGCTAGAGGCTGAGGTCGGTGAGGGGGATAATGCTCACTACCGCCCCAGACTGAGGAGGAGGAGAAGAGTGTTCAGACCCAGGGTAACATACCAAAGGCTACATGATTTGGAAATAGTAGAGATCTACAGGGTGGACAGGGACATACTTCAGCAACTCATCAAGTTGTGCTGACCTCACCTCAGACCCAGAGCCAACAGAGGGGAACCCATCCCAGTGGATGCCAAGGTATGTGTAGCCTTAAGAATACTAACTACAGGTACTTTCCAAAGACCTACTGGGAACATCATAGGCATCTCAAAGGCATCTGCATCCAGGGTACTCTACCAGTTCCTGGATGCCATGCTACCACATGCTGGTGAGCACATTTACTTCCCTAGCACCCGTGAGAAGAGGACCAGCAATATGCATCTCATCTACCATGTAGCAGATTAACTGGAGATATTGGATGCCATAGACTGCATGCACATCCAGATCAAAGCACCATACAGTGAGCAGGGTAGGGTCTACCTAAACCGCAAGGGATTTCACTCCATCAAATGCCAGGTTATGTGCATTCCCCAAGGCATTCTCAAGAATGTGTGTGCTGGCAACCCTGGAACCTATCACGACTCCCACATCTGGCATTCCTCACAGCTGTAGCAGGGATTTGCCACGGGGACATCCTGTATGGCCATCTGGTGGGGGATGCTGGCTATGCACTGGAGCCATGGATGATGACACCCATCAGAAATGCACACACACCCACTTAAGAATGACATAATGAGGCACACACACAAATCAGGATCATTATACAGTGTGTCTTTCGGATGCTCAAGTCACGGTTCCACTGTCTTGACATATCTGATGTAGCCCTGCAGTACTCTCCAGCCACATGTGCATACATGTTCATAGTATGTGCCATGCCACACACTATGATCCTGCAGAAACAGCTGCAGCAAGAACAGAATGGGGAAAGGCCACACAGCCCCCCTCCATTGCCAAGGTCCCCACAGGCACAGAGGGACTCGAAGGAGGAAACCCTCTCAGACAACCCCTGTAGGTAGAAGGAGACATGACCAGTATGCCCTGGCCTTGGTAAAGAGGCAAAGCATAGCATATGCACTGACACTGGAGGGACACAGGGACTGACACCTCTCTCTGACTCGCACACACAATAAAATGGATGACACACACATCACACTACCTGTAACTTACCATGTATAGGCAGTGTACTGCATGAATCTGACATAGGCAGCCCTCAAGCACCGTCCTCATAACTGCTTCAGGCACAAGATAAGTCAATCTTCTTAACAATAAATGAATGGATTAGTATGTTCTGGTAGCATATCTATGGTATTGTTGCATGAATACAAGGGAATGGGGTGGCCTACTGAGATAGTAGCAGACAACTGAAAACTATGTTGGACACATGGAAAAGTTTACCCAATACTGGCTTCCACACACTATGCAGTAGTATCCAAGGTGATGAATCCTACTACAGTATATGTGGAGGGCCAACTAACTGGGGATCATAGGCACAGGCATGGATGTCAGTGTGGGGGTCTCATACTCACTCCTCAGCCTCACCCAGCATGTCAGCTGTAGAAAACCATAACAAAATGCCAGGCAAAGTCCCACAAATGGTGACAATGATGAAATACCCCCTACAGACTTACACAGTGATAGCACAGCAGGTCTTGCAGTTGTAGTAAGCCTCTGAATGGGTAAGAAGTCTGAAACTCAAACGTATGCCATTACAATCTGACCTGTGGTTCTTAGTGATATGCCTCTAGTCTCCAAGACAGGGCACAATAATATGCTAAATAGAACCAAAATGTAAAGCAAAGCAGCATAGTCTATGCAAATGTGTACAGTTGACAGGTGTGCCCCCCTGCCCACACCCATATTCCCATAGAAATGCAGTAACATGTATGTTTGTAGGGAAATAACAGAAGAGCACACATTGCCAGGGCTGTCCCAATCAACATGATAGCTCATTGTATGTCCACAATATGCATGGATCAATGAGCGATGTATATGTGTGGTTAATACTGTCAGGATGTGGCCAGCACTTACTCCCAGATGTTGTGTCATAGTGGCTTAGATACAGTGCTGTCTTTGACAGGGCCATGTTCCAAGAACTTCAGTGCCAACTATTCTGCATATGAGCTGCACCTACGGTAGGAGTTGTACACACTGTCCAGATGTCAATATCTGTCAATGCAGGAAAGCTGCACAAGTCATGGACAGGGGGCCACACATATGGACAGTACACATCTTGGAGGAACCTACACAGTGCTTACCATACCTATAATCTGTACAGATCTATTGCAGAATGTCCAGAGGTTTGCATCATAATTGTGGTCTGTATAACATGAAATAGTGGTTGTCTGGCAATTAACTTGACAAATCACGTAAGATTAAGGTCAGAAAATATTGACAGATTGTAGTGTCAGACTGCATACCCTATAGAAACATGCATGCTAATACAAAACCTGTAATTGAATCACCTTTCTAGGTTTGTAAGGACAATACTTAAAAATGGTCCCTATGTTTAGGCCTGTGTCCCCCAATTACTTATGGCTTTGTCCAGATGTCTGGCTCTTAGAAGATGAGAGGTATGGTGCCTAGTAGGAAAGCAGCTACCTGAAGATCAATGTACTGCCAGTGTATAAAAGGCTGCCAGCTTTCTGTGTCAGCACTGACAATATGTCACTGGCCAACAACCATACCCCTGGAATGACACAAGTTGTCACAGAAGGAGCACCAAGTATGTCTTGTATATTTGTTGTGCATATCCTAACATTGCTTTTGTCTGCCATCTATTTGCAAAACAAGAATGGGTCATGTCAAAACAACAATGGCAGACAGGAGGGAAGCAGACATCATACCCATAAGAGCAAACAAGGAATTACCAAACTGGTCTCCCAACTGCCTAGGTTTGGCAGAACATTATTAACACCCTGTCTCCGTGTGTGGGCCTTTGTCTGCCTGTCATACTGGGGCCTATCCAGAAGTCTGTCTGTGATGGTATGACAGCTAGGCTCACATGTATCCTCTTAATAACATATAACAACACAAACCATGTAAGGACCACAGCAAATGGAGTAGTGCAATGATGGACAAGCTGCTAAATAGGTACATTCAGAGGTGTGAAGTCCACAACCCTGTGTGTGATGTAACAGCATGTACCCTGCCCACATCAGCATTACAAATACATAGCAGCCACTATGGCCAAAGTCTGTGACTGCACTACAGGAGGAGAAAGAGACACACATAAGGGGAAGGGGAACCACTGCCTAGAGAAATGGAGAATGTGCACACCAGAACAGATTGTGCAGTAACATAGGTGCCATGCAGTGTTTGGAGTCAGTAAACATCACCTGCAAATACACAACACACACCCATGTAAGTGGAGGCCCACAACAAAACAAAACTCAGACAATGGACACCTCAGAGGCAAAATCACATGAGAACTCCACAGACCTACACACCACAGACCATGTAGACTCCACACACCAGGGTCTTACAAACACTAAGGCCTTACCACTAACCCCAAATGCCTACCCTGCACAGATAGGCTAAAAGTACTGTCCCCCTACCCCATTCCATACAGACTATGCTGAGGTAACCCCTGTCTGGCATGCAAAGCAATCCAGACCCTGCCTTGAACTCAAGGCCCACTCCATCAAC
Organism: Protopterus annectens; assembly: GCF_019279795.1. Taxonomy (NCBI): domain Eukaryota; kingdom Metazoa; phylum Chordata; order Ceratodontiformes; family Protopteridae; genus Protopterus; species Protopterus annectens. Next base: position 1,597,505,196 of record NC_056741.1, on the reverse strand, counting down.
CTGTATGTGCAGCATCAACCTGGGTTGTGATAATAGTATGGCTTGTTAGTGTGACAGATAGGTGTACCACACACTTTCCCATCTATGGAATACACTCCCTGTCAACAGTAAGCCAAGTGGCTCAATATCCCTAGTGATGTGCTGCCTGTCTAAGTGCATGGGAAACACAAAATACAGTCCTGTGAACCCACATGATTATCTGGTGGACAAGGGCTCTGTGTGCTGACATGTTGTAACATGGGCTACACTCTCATCTGTGTGGGTTATAAGGGCTTCAGGGCCAATACCCTACTAATGTCATAGCAACCTATCAACCTATATACAACTATCTGTCAGTATTTCACCACATTACTCTGTACAGCTCTGTTTCTGACATACCTGGAAGTCACAGTGCTATGAGGAATATACTACACATATAATGGACATTTCTGCACAGTAGAATGCACTCTCTACCCACACCCATACCCCCAACCTCTGACAGCAAGACAAATGGAGAAGGTCATAAATAAAAGTGGAGAAAGGCACAATGATAGGCATGTGCTGTAAATATTGTCCTTACATACTGAGAAAGTTGGTAGAGTATGGGGTTTTGCATTAGCAGGAATTGTCTGAAAGTTATAAAGTCTGAAACACAAATGTCTGTCATTTTTTTGTAATGTTAGTCTTCAATTATATGCAACTAACTTGCTATAAAAACACAAGTTTATGTAGACTGGATGAATTATCTAGACAAACACCTGGACAATCTGCTAAAATGTACAGTTGAGAGGTATGGCCACATCAGGATATGAATATTCAGGTAAGAAGAGTACCACACAGGAAGGAGATCCCCAGCCAGTATATTGCCAAGTTGCTGGACTGTTTACAGTCAACCCACTGTAGCCACACCTCTCTACTGGCCTTTTTGGGCAAGAATGTATATAGTCAGGCTGATAATATTGGTCTGTGCAACATACATCTTGTATTCCTCTGGTAAAGCACTGCGATGATCTGAGGATGTCTGACACTAGGTAATGAAACAATACATTGCAGTATCAGACTTCAGATATGTCAGAAAATGTCTGCTAAAACAAACCCAGTACCTCTAGGAAAGTTGTGTTTACTTTTGAGAGGTATGGCTGTAGGATACAAAACCCTAGACTGGAGTACAACTATTTCCAGAATGGAGTCCTACTATCACTATAGAAGGTCATACTGGGCATGCTCCTACACTTAGAGAATCACATGCCATGTTGAAACTCACATCGGACTAAATAACTGTATTGTGCATATATGTCTTAGCATACAGACAGCTATGTAACTGTCCCTACACACACCCATCAGACAGGATTACCCATATGTGATATATCTGCATCTGTAGCATGTGATACATAGACATATACATGGGTAACAGATAACAATATGTCAAGCATACACACACATAGATGTGGGGAAGACAGAGACAGACAGTAATAGAGGGAGACACACAGGGAGACACACAGAGAGTGAGTCATACACACGGATAACCTGAATGGCATAGCGTGTTGTCCTGCTGCAGACAGTGGCATACTGGTTGCAACTAGTTGTACATGCCAGCATGAAGGCAAAACCCATTGTGTAATAGTACTGAAATAGGGGTTATAATATCACATCACCTGCCTTTGTGTGTGTGTGTGTGTGTGTGTGTGTGTGTGTGTGTGTGTGTGTGTGTGTCTGTAGGTTTAAGTATTAGGAAGCTGTTCTCACTCAGTACACTTCCCATTGCCCTACTTCACAAGATCTGCTGCTGTCATTCACATTATATGTACCATTGGACACCTTTCAGCCCTATAAGCCCTGCAGCATGTGCAATAACTGCATAATGCTATAGTACAAATAACTAGATAGGTAGGGATTCTAATCTCAGTCCTGGCAAATGTAACTGTGTGTGTGTTTGTAGGTGAAACAATTTTGGCCATTTCCACCCACAACACTTCCAACTGCCCCAATTTAGCATTCCTGCAGATGTCTTTCCCCTTAGAATTACCTTTGCACAGCCTCAGCCCTATAAGCTCTGTGGCAGTGCAATAACTATGTAATTGTATAGTATAAATGACTAGATAGGCAGGGATTCCATTCCCAGATCTGGCAAATGTGCATGTGTATAAGTGTGTGTAAGTGTGTATGTTTATAGGATGATGTATTTTGAGAACTGTCCCACCCACAACACTTGCCAGTGCCCTGCTTTAGCAGCCCTGATGATGCCATTCACCTTAGAAGTACCTTTGTGCAGTTATCAGCCTATAAGCTCTGTAGTGCATGCTGTAACTGCGTAACACTATAGTAGAAATAACTAGATAGGTAGGGGGTTCCAATCTCAGTCCTAGCATATGTAAGTAAGGGTAGGTGTGGGGGTCTAGGATTAAGAGTTTTAGTCCTTTCCCACCCAGTACACTTCCCATTGCCTTCTTTACAAGATCTGCTGATGTCATTCACCTTAGATGTACCTTTGGACTGCCCTCAATCTTATAAGCTCTGTGGTGCATGTGATAACTGTGTAACACTGTAGTACAAAGAACTAGGTGGGTAGGGGTTCTAACCTCAGTCCTAGCATATGTAAGGTGTGTGTGTGTGTGTGTGTGTGTGTGTGTGTGTGTGTGTGTGTGTGTGTGTGTGTGTAGAAGTAATAGTTTTAGTCCTTTCCCACCCAGTACACATCCCATTGCCCTACTTTACAAGATCTGCTGATGTCATTCACCTTAGATGTACCTTTGGACTGGCCTCAGCTCTATAAGCTCTGTGGTGCATGAGATAACTGTGTAACACTATGGTACAAAGAACTAGATAGGTAGGGGTTCTAATGTCAATCCTGGCATGTGTGGGTGTGGGTGTGTGGGTGTGTAGTAATAAGAGTTTTAGTCCTTTCCCACCCAGTACACTTCCTATTCCTTTACTTTATAAGATCTGGTGTTGTCATTTACCTTAGAAGTACCTTTGGATGGGCTTCAGCTTTGGGGTGTGTGTGATAATTGCGTAACACTATAGCACAAATAACTAGATAGACAGGGGTTCTACTCTCAGTACTGGCAAATGTGTGTGTAAGTGTGTTTATAAGTGTGTAGGTTCGTAGGATAAGCAGTTTCACAGACCTTCCCATCCACAACATGTCCCAGTGCCCTTCTTTACAAGGGCTGTTGATGCCATTAACCCTAAAAGTACTGTTGGACAACTCTCAACCCTATAACGTCTATGGAGTGTGCAATAAACATATAACAGTATAGTACAGATAACTAAATAGGTAGGAGTTCTAATCTCAGTCCTGTCAATTGTAAGTGTGTATAAGTTTTTTGTAAGTGTGTATATTTTTAGGATACAGTATTTTGAGGCCTTTCCCTACCAGTACACTTCCCCATTGCCATACTTTACAAGGGCTGGTGATGTCATGCACCTTGGAAGTACCTTGGGGCACTCGTCAACCCTGTAAGCTCCGTGGCATGCGCAATAACTGCATAACACTGTAGTACCAACAACTGGATAGGTAGGGGTTTTAAACTTAATACTGGCAACTGTGGTACTTTGTGTGTGTGCTTGAGAACAGTATTCTCTGTGAGTCTGGCTGAGGCCATATCCTCTGGGGGTGTGGGTTTTACCATCTTGATGTGTGCTGCACCCATTACACTTCCCACTGCCCTCTTTACAAGGGCTGCTGATGTCATCTACCACAGAAGAACCTGGATACACTCCTTAGCCTTATAAGCTCTGTGTCATGCTCAATAACTGTGTACTACTACAGTGCAATTAATTAGATAGGCAGGGGGTCTAGCCTCAGTTCTGGCAAATGTGTGTGTGTGTGTGTGTGTGTGTGTGTGTGTGTGTGTGTGTGTGTGTGTGTGTGTGTGTGTGTGTGTGTGTGTGTTTGTAAGTGTGTATATGTGTAGGATACAGTATTTTGAGCTCTTTCCCTCCCAACATACTTTCCCATTGCCATATTTTACAAGAACTGGTGATGTGAAATACCTTAGAAGTACCATGGGAGACTCTTCAATCCTGTAAGCTCTGTGGCACATGTGATAACTGCATAACACTGTAGCACCAACAACTAGATAGGTAGGGATTCAAAACTCAATACTGGCAACTGTGATTCTGTGTGTGTGTTTGAGAACAGCATTTTCTGTGTGTGTGTGTGTGTGTGTGTGTGTGTGTGTGTGTGTGTGTGTGTGTGTGTGTGTGTGTGTGCGTGTTTGTTTGAGGCCATATCCTCTGGGGGCATGGGTTTTACCACTTTGAGCTGTATTCTTCCTATTACACTTCCCACTGCCCTCTTTACAAGGGCTGCTGATGTCATCCACCATAGAAGAACCTGTATACACTTCTTAGCCCTATAAGCTCTGTGCCACATGCAATAATTAGATAGGCAGGGGGTGTAGCCTCAGTTCTGGCAAATGTGTGTATGTATAAGTGTGTTTGTAGGTGTGCATATGTGTAGGATACAGTATTTTGAGGCCTTTCCCACCCAGCACAGTTCCCCATTGCCATACTTTACAAGGGCTGGTGATTGACAACTTTGATACTGTGTGTGTGTGTGTGTGTGTGTGTGTGTGTGTGTGTGTGTGTGTGTGTGTGTGTGTGTGTGTGTGTTTGGCTGAGGCCATATCCTCTGGGGGCATGGGTTTTTATAATTTTCAGGTGTGTTCCACCCATTACACTTCCCACTGCCTTCTTTACAATAGCTGCTGATGTCCTCCACCATATAATAACTTGTGTACACTTCTTAGCCCTATAAGCTCTGTGCCACATGCAATAACTGTATAATACTACAGCACAATTGACTAGATAGGCAAGGGGTCTAGCCTCAGTTCTGGCAAATTTGTGTGTGTATATGTGTGGGTGGGAGTGTTTGTAAGTGTGTATATGTGTAGGATACAGCATTTTGAGGGCTTTCCATCCCAGCACACTTCCCCATTGCCATACTTAACAAGGGCTGGTGATGTTATACACCTTAGAATTACCTTGGGATACTCATCAATCCTATAAGCTCTGTGATGCATGCAATAACTGCATAATACTGTAGTACAAACAACTAGATAGGTAGGGGTTCTAAACTCAATATGGGCAACTGTGATACTGTATGTGTGTGTTTGAGAAACATATTCCCTATGACTGCTGTGTGTTTCAGTATACCATCATAAGGTCTGTGACTTCCTCACCATGGTATTACTTTACAGAGCCAGTTAATGGCATCAGCTATACATGCAACATGTTAAACTGTACAGCCCATACTATCCATCTGTACATATGATTATGGAATACCCTGATGTTTGTAAGCAATATGTTGTCTGTGACCCCTAGCAATGGGCATTTATGAGACACATTACCAAACTGTCACAGTCACTGTAGTGGCAGACATGGCAGCAGCAGACCTTGTACCTGTCTGAGACATAATGCTGATAGACAGACTGTTACTCTATCACTGTATCACATCGCCTTGCAGCAGTCTACAGACAGACATTGGGTGAATGCCAAATGTGAAGCTGGGGCAAACAGCAAAGACTGGACAGACCCATCACATATTGCTGCGAAACACATGGGAAATGGATAGCAGAACAGGTCATGCAATTGAATTCACCTTCCAAAGGGTATGTGTTGTTACATGACAATAGCTGTCATTAACCTATAATGTCAGTCTGTTATGGTTTTACCAGATGTTGGCCAGAAAAGCACATGTACATAACCAATGTGAGTAAATCATGTGTCAGAGATCAGGATAATCTGCACACATATGCAGAGTTTGGAGGTATGGCCATCATCTGTACCCATACATCCCAAGCTGTCAGAGCAAGGACTCTTTACAAAGACATATATAATGCGGTGACAAAGGACACAAAATAGGGGCACCTGTCAAATATTGCTCCTACAACATACAATGGTGGTAGCATAACAGGGTTGGCATTAGCATACCTGGAGTGAATGGTATAAGTGTGCAACTCAAAATGTCTGCCATTATGTTATGACTGCAGCCCGCAATGGATTGGCAAAAATGTGCCAGACAGACACAGGTGTACAAAAATATGCTCTACTGATATGTGGCATGTATCAGGACAGTCTGTGTAAATGGGTCTACTTCATAACATTGAAATTTCATAACATTAAGACCATAACATTGAAAATTCAAAACACTGAAAACCCAAAACATTGAAAACTCAGAACATTAAATGTGTGCTTCATAACATTGAAAATTACAGTGCACAAGTAAATAAGATCCCCTTCGCTTACAACGTCTAACTAACAAACAGACTTTCTACTACGTTTCTGCAGGGGGGGGCCTCCCATCACAACCGATGTGGGGGTCTCTGCCCCCCACACCCCCCATAAATTAAATATACCAATGCCAAGATCGCACTACAGTGGAAAAAAAGTTAATTTCCTAACCTCAGTGTATAGTGATTGTGATACAGTAAAGTTAGGAAATTAACTTTTTCCACTGTAAGCGATCTTGGAGTTGGTATATTTAATTTACAAGGGGTGTGGGGGGTGCAGGGGGACTTGCCTCCCTACAGAAACATAGTAGAACGTGTGTTTGCTGGTTAGGTGTTGTTGTAGGTGGAGAGGATGTTATTTACATATGAACTGTAGTTTTTTATGTTATTAAGCACACTTTCAATGTTCTGAGTTTTCAATATTTTGGGTTTTCAGTATTTTGGAATTTAGATGTTTTGGTCTCAATGCTATGAAATTCAACGTTATGAAATTTCAGTGTTATAAAGCCGACCCCTGTAAACTGTATGGTTGACAGGTATGTCTGAACCACCCTGCAGGTTGCAGTCCATGTTTGGCAGGGTGGTACCTGTGCTGACTACTGAAACAGCTAAAAGGAGTCCCAGAACTGTGGGCCAAGAAACATGTCATACAGGTCTGTACTTATTGCATAGAAACGTGATTGCACATCAGAAGCACCTTAATGTCATGAGAAATACTGTAAGTGAAGGTAATGTCAAACAAAGAAGGTGTCATACTAGCATACCAGAGGACATCCTATGTGTTGCACTTGCCGTAGGCATGTTATGTGCTTCCAGCTGTCACATTACTACAACTTGCGTCCCACACTCTACAATTGATAATGTCACACACACATTGTATGTTGGCTATGTGTGTGCAATATGTAGACATGAAAATGCCCTGTGACTACTGTGTCCCCACAAGATAGGTGAATCTGTTGGGGTTAAGGTCATGGCGAGGCTTGTGAGGGACCTAGTGCCAGTACTCTGGTAACCTCCTCTGTATGTATGAGTCTGTGGTACTACAGAACACAAAGATGACATGTATAAAGGCTAGCTGTCTGTGACAAGGGGTATGTATGCAAGGTCACACTGTCTGCAAACAGTGTCCCTCCCACACTGTTGCATGCATACACATCTGGTAAACATGTACATATACAGCTGTACCTTAACTATGAAACAGTCAATGTCTTTCCACTCTGCCATACTCCACATTGGTAATGTCTGCAGGGCCACAGCCTGCAGAGACAGAGACACCTGGAAAACAAACAGAATACAGCATGTCAGACTACATTCAGTCAGTGTTACTAACACCAATAATGCATCATGGTTAATAAGGTACAAACACTTTGATGTGCACCCATAACAAATGCAAGCAGACAGCACCTTACACAGCATTACATAACTACACTGTACTATATTCACCCTGTCCATCAGACCAATATTAACATGCCCTTGCATTGATGGTATGAATGACAGGGATGTGGCACAGGTATCATCATATACACAGTGTGTGGTGTGGGCTTGCCAGAGGCCTATGTGTCTGGAGGTGACCTACATGTGATAGAGATGTGTCCATGTTTGTATGGACACAATCATGCCATGTGGCTGCCCTACACAGGGGTATGTTGGACTGCTGTGGACCGTACATGGCAGGGTGTACAGTTGACAGTCACTGTCCACTGACATGGGAACTGGTCCTTCTAGGGATATCACTGGCATCACCAAGCCCAAGGCCAGATGCAGTACTACTCCCCGATGGTGACTGCTGCCTGCTGGATCCATGTCCCTGATGGAACTGGCCAGGATGACATCCCCATGGCCTGCCTGCTCCAATGTGGTGTGGACACTACTCTCCCTTCAATAGTGCTGGTGGTACTGCCACTATGGGAGTGTGAAGATGCATGGCCCCATAGATTCTCAGCTGATCTTGGTGCTGACCTACATCCACATGTCTGAAGCCCTTCCCCTACCACACGCTCCAGCACAGACATTCCAAGGTTGAGGATTGCCAAGGTCTCACAACACCATCTATTCTTGACCTCAGTATTGTGATGCATTGCATCTACAAGGTCACATAGGTTGTCACAGATGCCAGGAAGAGTTGAAGCCAAGAACCTGAGTATTTGGGTGTTGCGTTCTGTATGTGCCTGTGCCTCCATGATGAATGGAAACATGCATCTGGTGAAACCTGCTGTGGCACTTGCAACAGGGGCTAGATGGGCAGCATTTCTACTTCAAGCACCCCTGTCCATCCGCCTGTGTAGGACCTTGCCTGCACTCTGGCTATGGCTAGTGTCTACACCCACACTTGCCATAGTTATCACACTAGCCTGTTCCATGCCACCACCCACCAATTGTCCATTATCTGTGGCAGCTGGGATGGGGTATGTGTGGGAATTATGACTGTGTACAGGGACATTGTGGGTGACAGTGGGATGCCAACCGATGGCATAGATTCAGCCCCTAACAACCTGACCTCTAACTCTCTATGACTACCATCATTGTGAGAGTCGGCAGAGACACTGACATATTCTGAGCGGGAGGGACCACGACCACCATGTCCACCTGTGAGGGGAAGTCAACATATGTAAATTAATGCCTGCACTATAAGGTGTGCTGGTACATACACACACATGCACAAACATACAGACGCACACACACACACACACACACACACACACACACACACACACACACACACACACACACACACACACACATACAAGTGAGGTGGCACAAAGGCATTACACAGACCTCACAATATCCAAATGGTGACATGCATGACACACAGTCAGACCACAATATACACAATCTGGAGAGGCCCTCAACATCATGCAGTGCAGCCAATTCCACTTAATGTTACTACAAATATACACCTCTGGGATACGAAAATAGTGTTAGTATTGATGGGCCTGCACCTAGCACACACTGCACCCATGTATGCATTATTGCTGTTCACCTGTATAGCACAGTGGCTTACTTCTCAACTGTACAGACTTTTGCAAAATGTCTACATGTCTGGCTCATATTTTTGACCTGTTCCTCATAAATCCTGTGTTTATCTGACACATTACTGGGATGATCTGGGGGCTGACTTCACTAATTAATGACATACATACCCCTGTTAACATGCCAAGTTTTTGTGATATATAAAATGAGACCACAGTAAATCATTCCAAAAACTCTCACACCTTTGATGTGACCTATAATCTGTGCAATCCAATTGTAAAACAAACAAATCTGTTAGGGAAATATAGCAAATGAAATATGAACAATAAGCTGGTTACCTAAGTGTGCACACCCTTAAACTAATACTTTGTTGAAGTACCTTTGATTTAATTACAGCATTCAGTCTTCTTGGGAAGGTGTCTATCAGCATGGCACATCTTGACTTGGCAATATTTGCCCATTCTTCCTTGCTATATCCCTCCAACTGTGTCAAATTGTGAGGGCATCTCATGTGTACAGCCCTCTTTAGGTCACCCAACAAACTTTCTATTGGATTCAGGTCTGGGCTCTGGCTGGGCCATTCCAACACTTTGATTCTCTTCTGGTGAAGCCTTTCATTCATTGATTTGGATGTATGCTTCGGGTCATTGTTGTGTTGACAGGTGAAAGTCCTCTTCATCTTCACCTTTCTAGCAGACGCCTAAAGGTTTTGGGCCAAATGTGACTGGTATTTGGAACTGGGCATAATTCCCTCCACCTTGACTAATGCCCCAGTTCCAGGTTATGAACTGCAACCCCCAAAGCAGGACACTACCACCACCATGCTTCATTGTGGAGATGGTGTTCTTTTGGTGATGCGAACTGTTGTTTTTGCACCAAACATACCTTTTAGAATTGTGGCCATACAGTTCAACCTTGGTCTCATTAGACTAAAACACATTTTACCACATGTTTTTGGGGGACTTGACGTATTATTTTCAAATTTTATCCAGGCCTGGGTGTTGTTCTGTGTGAGAAAAGGCTTCCATCTTCCATCCCTACCTCATAGGCCTGACATGTGGAGAATACGGGAGATTACCATCACATGTAGTACACAACCAGTACTTGCCAGAGATTCCTGCAGCTCCTGTAGTGTTGCTGTACGTCCCCTGGCAGCCTCCCTGACCAGTGTTTGTCTTGCTTTTTCATCAGATTTGGAGGGACGTCCAGTTCTTTGCAACATCACTGTTGTCCCATATTTTCTCCCCTTTTTGATGAATGTCTTCACTGTGTTCCATGATATATGCAATACTGTGGAAATGTTTTTGTACCCTTCTCCTGGCTGATACCTTTCAACAATGAGATCCCTTTGATGCTTTGTAAGCTCTCTGCGAATCATGGCTTTTGCTGTAGCAGGTAACTGAGTAAGTATCAAGGAAATCTTACTAGGACGGCTGACCATTATTAGGTGTTAATCAGAGTCTCTATAATTGACGTCAGGGGTTTACCTAAGAAAACTCAATGCTGTAATTAGATCAAAAGGTGCTTCAGAAAAGTATTAGTTTATGGCTGTGCACACTTATGCATACAGCTTATTGTAAGTTACTTATTTTTCATATTTGTTCCCCTAACAGATTTGTTTTTCCACTTGAATTGTACAGGTTATAGGTCACATTAAAAGTGGGAAGAGTTTTGAAATTATTTATTGTAGTCTCATTTTTGTATATCACAAGAACCTGCCATTTTAACAGAGGTGTGTACACCTTTTCTATCCACTGTATAAGAGTAATATTTAAAATATGTCCCTAGTTTTGGGCCTTTGTCCTTTGATTTTGTCAGACTTTGTCCAGATTTCTTGCACTGGCAGGTTGTGAGATATGCTACAGACATGTCACATCTCCAGAAAATAGGCCCCTGTGATGACCACTGTGATACAATGTAGTTAACCCCACCATAAGTGAACATGCACATATCGGAATATGGCTAAGAGTGACAGTCATGTGCACGATAAAATGCATGCCTTTAACATGCCTGGGGTATTGATGAGCCAAAACAGGACAATTCCATATTCACTGGCTTCAGACTGCTGTCCCACATCCAGACCAGAGGGTCCTACATAGTTGTGGGAGAGAGGTATTGTCAGCAGTCTCACATGTGGCATTGGTACAAGATAAATGCTCCTTTTCTGCACATGTACAGTACAAGCTCCAATACTACACCATTTGCTGTCCTTCACCATAGATGTGCACTTCTGTACATTACAAAACCCCACCTACAACTGTGTTATGACCTGACATATGCATCTAGATCTCTACAGATGCTCATATCTGCTACAGAAGTAGATTGATGTCCACTGGGACCTTACCTGCATGTTCCTCGCTTGGTGTCTGGCTGCCACCTGCCTCTACAATGTGGGTACCTTGACTCTGCTGTTGTTATGTGGTGGGTGCCCCAAGGTTTGCAGGGATCTCCTCCATAGGTGTAAGGGGGGCCTGCATAGCAGGACCCCCACCTGTGGCTGTGTGGTCTCTGGCCATGGCAGCAGCCCTTTGGTGAGTATGGCGGATGAGGTCAGTTGCACAATGCCTGACCTGTTCATAAGTCTGTGTGTGCTGACCAACATCACTTACTCTGTGAATGAGGTCATCCTACAGGGCAGTCCACTCCCACAAATGCATTTGGCTATGGCTAAGCATCACTCCATGGTGCTGCAGTATGATGTCGATGATCGCTGATGTCTCTCCATCTGAGTATGGCAGCTGTCTAGCATGGTGCATGTCACCTGGAAGATATAAACAGGAAAACACATCACAGGACCTCATACATTGGTCAATGTTATTTACAGAACCTGCACATCAACAATGACTAGCAATAGCCACCACTTACGACCACATCATATCCATGTTATCTATCAGCACAGTATGAGCTTGCATTGCACTCCTGGTCATTATGTGTCATGCTCCCCCCAGTGAGGGCCAGTAAATTGCATACTCTTCCATTCATCATTCACTTTTGTGTAGAGGGATGACAGTGGTCATCTTCCATGCACATGGGATGTCGATAGTGCTCAGGTGCTGTTTCATTACAGTGTGTAATGGAGCTGGGAGCACATGCTTGAGTTCACATAGGATGCAGACAGGGATGTTATTAGGTCCCATGGAGTCTTAATTTTGCTGCCTTTGAGTAGCGATTATGGACCCACTCCCTGATGATGAGGGGAGTGGTGCGGGTGCTGTGCATATCCACCTATACTAATGGGGGGACAGTGGAATGATGTTTTCACTTAACCTGTCTGCAGCGGGTTGGCTATAGATATGGTATGTGGTGTATGTTGTGTGATTGTACACCAGTACAGTGTGGGTTGGGTCATTGCCTCTGAGATTGAAGACATGTGTGATGACAGCCTAGTGATTGACCTTGGTGGATGTGTCCAATTAGTACTCATAGTTAGCCTTACAATGATTTACTTGTGACCTTATATGCTTGTTCAAACAATGGTGGACTTGCTTCCAAGTTGGTGCCTGCTCCTACTTGGCCCTGTACAGCCAATACAGTGACATATCCTGTGGTGTGTGTATTGCTGTTGTTCATCAAAGGGGATTATTCTACCTTGGTGGAGGTTGGTTTTACGAGTCAGGTATTGCTCAGCCTATACAGCTATGTAGGTGCTCATATAGCTGTTTGTATTAGGCATGGATACGAGGTCATAACACAATTGGACTCTTCTCCAATTTCAACCTGATAATCATGTTTATTCTAGTACCCATTTCTGTGTCAGGACAATGCAACAACCAGTAGCTGTAGATGTTTATGTCTGTTGGATGCACTGAAACTATGATTACACGCATGTACAACATGTACAGATTATTTACCTGACATTTTTGCATCTCGTGTCTCTTGTTTTGAGGCTTCCAGCTACACTTACTCATACATACATGCGCACAAGTAATACCTGATATATATTTCTGTTCTATGTCAGTATGGCACATTGTATTTATACACTTGCTGCTCAGTCATACCTCTCAACCTGTTGAGGAGGACATCTGAATGATGGCAGACATAAATGGGGGGCAATGGCCTGAAACTAATGACACCTTATTAATATTGCTGTAACACACTTAAGTCAGTTGATAGCACAGTAGGCTTTGCATTCACAGAAATACCCTGGAGCATGTCCGACATTCATATTGTATGCTATTATGTTCTGAAGTCAGTCTTCACAGATTTGCCAAATGATTTGCCAGACATAACACAACTCTATGAGGAAATGGCTATAACTATGAGGCACACATGTGAACAGTTTGCAGAACAGATGACATGGGACCAAAGACATCCTGGGCTATGTATTACATGAACTACAAAATGAACTGGTACCTCACTTAAGTGTCATGCTTAATCATACCCTCACCTCAGGCTTTGTGCCCCCTGAGTGGTGCACAGCTACAGTTATCCCACTCTACAAGAAGGGATCCACCTTGGATCCTAAGAACTACCACCCCATCAGTCTGGCGAGTCTGATCTGCAAGGCCATGGAATGTATTATCATGGAACTTAAAGACATTGGCAACCTTCAAACACTGGACCCCACCCAGTTTGGGTTCATGAAGAGCTGATCTTGTCTCCTGAATCTGACTGACTTCTTTGAATCAGTCTCCAGAGCCGTGACGAGAGTAAGGCAGTCCATACAGCCTATCTGGACCTCGCCAAGGCCTTTGAGATCATCCCCCACTCTGGAATCATAGATAAACTTACTAAGCTGGGCATTAATCCCTACATCACTCAATGGGTTGCCAACTGGCCTACTGACAGAACCCGCACTGTAAAAGTAGCTGACTCCAAATCCAGCTCCAGACAAGTAACAAGTGAAATACCTCAGGGTTCAGTCCTGGGACCTCTCTTGTTTGGCATCTACTTCTCTGAAGTACAGGCCAACACTAAGGGACTCTGGCTAACAATGTTCACAGATCCAAACTCAAACTCAACCCAAGGCAAAATGACACACTGATAAACACAAAAAAAGGAACTGTAGCAAGCAAACGACACACGAATAAAAATGCCAAATCCTTTAATACAATGAAGCGCTTTTCGTATGACACAATGTACAAACTTCTTCAGATGAATAAACTACCTTACCCAAAGGCTTTAAATACTAAAACAATTAATCACTCAATTAAACAATAAAACAATGAAAACAGCAATAATGCACTTTTAAAGAGAAACAAACACTTTAAACCACCTGTCGTACATCATATATCCATACTCTACGATCGGTCATTGTAACAATACATTAATAAATTACATAACATTACACATCTCATATCGCAATACCTACTAAATATAGATTAAAAAGTAAATAAAAACTTATTAGACTGAAAATTAAGATGATATTATATAAAAAGAATATCATCTTGTTAAACTCTTAAGCTTCAAAATGCTGCTAACAGAGCAGCCTTCATTCAAACCAGGCACAGTGTGCGCATTTAACCTGATCTGCCAGCCTAATTCCAGCTCTTCCAACTTTAAGGCTGCAGGACCACCTCAATATAGGTATTGTGATATGAGAGGTGTAATGTTATGTAATTTATTAATGTATTGCTACAATTATCGATCGTAGAGTATGGATATATGTTGTACGACAGGTGGCTTAAAGTGTTTGTTTCTCTTTAAAAGTGCATTATTGCTGTTTTCATTGTTTTATTGTTTAATTGAGTGATTAATTGTTTTAGTATTTAAAGCCTTTGGGTAAGGTAGTTTATTCATCTGAAGAAGTTTACATATTGTGTCAAACGAAAAGCGCTTCATTGTATTAAAGGATTTGGCATTTTTATTCGTGTGTCGTTTGCTTGCTACAGTTCCTTTTTTTTTGTGTTTATCAAAGTTCATAGATGACTGCAAACTGGGAGCCATTATTGAATCCCCAAATGATGTGGATACTCTGCAAAATGGCCTTACAGAAACAGACACTTGGTGCCAGAGCCATGGGCACAAGCTCAATGCCAAGAAATGTATAGTTATCCCCATTTGGGAAAAAACATGTACCCATGAATTACCACATAGGTGGCAGTACACTAAACACCGAAAGTGTGATAAGAGACTAAGGGACACAGGTGGACAGTGGTCTCACCTTCAATAACCACATCACCACAACAGTCAGGAAATCCTTCTATGTGGCACACCTCATCACTACGGGCTTTTCATCAAGAAAAAAGAAGGTCATTGTCCCACTGCACTCATCCCTCTTTAGACCCATTATAGAATACAATGCCCCATTTGGTATGTACCTCTCAAGACATCTGCAACAACTGGAAAGGTTGCAGAAATACCTCACTAAAAAATTCACAGGCCTAAAGCAGATGCCCTATGTTGACCACCTTAAAAAACTCCAGCTATACTCTGTCGCCTATCGTCTACTCTGAGGCGATCTCTGCTTAACATACAAGACCATGTCAAACCCAGAGCTGTTTGACATGATACACTTAAAGAAATCCCAATCCCTCAGAGCCACACACTCCAGGGATCTAAACCTTGCATCACAATAAACAAAACATGCTGGAGGGATAGGTTCCTGACCCAGAGACTCCTCAGACTCTGGAATAGACTGCCCATAGATGTCAAGCAGAGCGCCTCTTTGGCCCTCTTCAAGAGGAGCCTTGATGATTTGATGGGAGAAAGGAAATTCACCCCGGGGATCACATCAGTCGTGCTGCTAGACAGGGGTCCAGGAAAGTAAATAGTGTGGGAAGAAATAGCCAGAGAATTGTTATGGCTAGGCTTGTATAGGCCCTAGGGCTGATAGCCTAGTACCAACCTATGAACCTATGAACCTATGGACTAGACAGTTGAATGTTATGAGCACAGTATATGACATGCAGTTCAACATACACTTCTGCAACAGTAGTTTACTAGCACATACCCTGTATAGTTCTCTTAGATTGGTAAGACAAACGTGTATTATAGTTGCATTCACAAGTAACATATGGATATGTATGACATCCAAGTAGCTGTCCTAGCAGTGTCACAGTAAGTTTTGTTCAACAGACACTCCGGTAGTACTCATATGTGAGCCGTCCTTTCCTGGGGTGACTCAGGGGCCTGTATGTCATTGCAGACAGAACCAGATGCTATGGCCATAGGTGCTATTCAGCAATATATCAGTACAGCATGTCTTGTTGAGACATATTTGTTTAACTTCCCATTTCCCATTATTGCATACACCCTACTGCATTCGATTACATGCTTACTTGTTTGACATAGATTTTTCCAAAGTATTCCTGTATTTCGTTTGCTTGTTTATCTCTCTCTCTCTCTCTGTCTACACATGTAGAGGTATAGACCTGTTTTGCATAGACAGCAGCTTGCCTTTTGTAGGTAATGCTCATGAGCAGGTGATGGCCTGTTCATCAGTTGATGTCTTCCATTTGCTAATTGCATGCAGTACAGCTGTGTTGTCATTCTAATAGCCAGTGATGTGGCAACACACTCCTATAATTGAGTATTTCATGTGGGCGTTGCCCCTTTTCCTTGCCTGTGAGGAGGACATCATGGAGTTGTGTGAAGTACAGCATCACAGAGGGTAGGTGGAAATATCTCTTACAACACAATATGTGTAGGCAGCCCAACAAAATGGGGGAAAAGGTTCCAGACTTATGGACAGAATGTAAGTATTGCTCTTATACAGTTGAATACTGATAGGTTAACAGGGTTTGTGTGCACTTGCATTTTCTGCATGATTTCAGGTCTGACAGTGTTATGTGGATGACATAACTCTCAACTGTAGGGCTATCCACAGAATGGCCAGAGGTTTGACTCTTATGTTTCATCTGTTCCTCAGGCAGTTTTTACCTTAGCAAATCAGTAGGATACTATGGGGATTTCATTCAGTAAATGCTAACATCCATTTGTGATGCTGACTTCATATCTCTCAGATAAGATATGTTACAACAAACCCTGTTACATCAGCAACTTTCTCTGTTTATAACAGCAATATTTCAAATATGCCTCGGTTTTTGGGCCTCTGTCCCCTAATTATGTCAGGATTTGCCCAGATGTCATGCACTAAGAGATTAATAGGTATGCTATATCATTATTTAGTACCGTCATTCCTGATATCATCCCAGTGATGTAGCAGAATCCCAGACATGTTATGAGAAAAAGGCCATATATATGAGGCCAAAGCCTGGACATTCTGTGGGAATCTGTACAGTTGAGAGGTTTGTGTATGTCTGGCATTGTTAACAGACTCACAGCACTGTGTATCAGTGTAGTGTGTAAATGTTAGGGAGGGGGTTGATGTGAGTGTCAAGGGTCCTTTTCTATCTGACTGTGCATGCTGCTCCAGTTTCTGGTGGTCTATCAGCTGTATATGTTTGTAGGTGCAGACTGAGACATGTCCCATAACACCTCAGGATTCCTACTACACTGTGACTTAGGGCAGTATATGTAGGGGTAGTGTGTGAGTGGCAAACAGTATATATTTGTTTACACAGTCATTATACTGTAGTGTTCAGTTGGCTTACCAGTATGTTGCTGTGACTGCGGTGCAATTGGTTGTGGGTATGCACTTTCAGACCAGTGTCTGTTTTCACTACTGTTACATCCCTGTATTGCCTGATATATTTGCAAATGCATGTGTAATTCCCCATAGCTGATTTGTGGTAGTGTTTTGTCAGTCTGAATGTAGTTTGGATGGTGCTTGGTGATATGCTTGGCAGCTCAGTGTACTTTCCCTAATGTTATGTTATATCCACATATTCGTAGGATGTCCAGTTGTCTGGCTCACATCTTCAGTCTGGTCCCCATAACAGTTGTATATTTCTGTTCTGACAAATCAGTGGGATGATGTGCAGACTGAAGTCATTAACTAATGAGAACCAATTGAGTCCTGGACTTGTGATATTTCAGACAATATATGTTAGAACAGATGGTGTTACTGCAGGAACTTTCTTAGCTTATCTATTCAAGTATTTCAGATATGTCTCTATTTTCATGCCTTTCTCCCCCCTTTGTCAGGCTTGGTCCAGATTCATTGCACTAAGGGGTTCTGAGCATACCTCTCACGTGCCCGGATTGTCACAGAATGTCCCGGTTTATGGCTCATATTTTTGTTCAGTTCCACAAATTATTTGTATTTTTCTGGTAAATCACTGTGAGGACCTGAGGATTTCTGTCAGTTAATAATGACATACATTTCAGTTTCAGACCTCATATCCTTCGGAAAATATATGCTGCAACAAAACCTGTTACTCTAGTAACTTACTAAGTTTATAAGAGTGATATTTAAAATATGTCCCTATGTTCAGCCCACTGTCCACCCATTTGACAACGTTTTCCAGACTTCTTGCATTCAGAGGTTGAGAGGTATGGTTCTGAGATATGACTGTACTACATGTTTTATATATATATATATATATATATATATATATATATATATATATATATATATATATATATATATATATATGTATAAACAAAATGAACAAAAGCTTCAATACCATTGATAAGCTGCTCAAAACCCTGGAATGCAAGCAGCATATCACCCTAGAGGAATTTGTTTTTCTGTCTGTGCATAACCCCAGCCTAGGAAGAGCATTTGGCATCTCCAAAGTACACAAGGACCCCACCGACACCCCATTCAGGCTCATCATCTCTAACCATAAAACCAAGACAGAGACAATATCGGAATACCTGGACTTCATTTTCAACCCGCTAGTTCAGGCGACGGATTTTTACATCAAGGACTCCTGGGATTTTTTAAACATTTTGCATGAGAGTAATATTGATTTCTCAAAATGCATGTTAGTAATGCTAGACGTAGTAGCATTGTACTCCAACATTCCCCACAGGGAAGGTTTGAAAGCGTTAGAACTGTTTCTCAACAAGCATGCTAAACTCAATGTTTTTAAAACTGAAATGCTTACAGCTTTAACCACAGTGGTTCTGAAAAACAACTTTTTCTGCTTCAATGGAGCCATCTACCTACAGATCAAGGGGGTGGCGATGGGGTCCAAAATGGCCCCCTCTTTTGCCAACCTAGTCCTCAGCACATGGGAGAAGTAGACTTTGACCCATATACAAGTCTTCCACAAAGCCCACTTATATCGCCGTTTTATTGACGATATTTATTTCATGTGGGAGGTTGACAACACTGAGCTGGACACCTGCCTTACGACACTCACAAACAGCATCCCATACCTAGACTTTGTAGTCTCAAGATGAGGGACCCACATCTCCTTCCTTGATACTCAGTTAACCATTGACCCCAGCACTGGCAGCCTTACCTCCAGTGTGTGTACCAGAAGAACACTTACAGGAACAACTTCCTCGATTTCAAAAGTCAGCACCCCTTCTTTATGAAGAAGAATGTGCTCAAAGGGCAGTACATCCGCCTCTCCAGGATCATCTCAGACGATGATACCTTCCTCAAGGAAAGCCAATTCCTTTCAAAAATGTTCATCCACCGACATTACCCCAAACAGCTAGTGGAGGATGTCTTTCAAGAAGTGGCCTCCCACAGATCAGACAGACACCCACCCATCCTTACTCAAGGCTTCACCCCCAGGGCGACCACCAGAACTACTGAACCCAAGAACAGAAACTGTAGTTTCCCCATCCCCATCAGCTGAGATATGCAACCCATTAGGGATATCATTGGCAAAAACTGGAACATAATAAGAGCAGACCACAACACCCACCAGATAGTAGGTAATGAGCCTGTCTTCTCATACAAGAAGACCAAAATGCTCAAACAAACCTTTGAAAGGAAAGAGACCCCCATACTCAAGAATGGTGCAGACCCCCATGAGCCTGCTAACCCACAAAACCCCAAAGGTATGGGCCCCTGCAAGCATTGTGTAGTCTGTCCTTTCATACACTCAGGCACATCCTACACTTTTCAACACTGCAACATCACGGTGCAGTTCAAAGCCCAGCACTACTGCCACTCAACTTTTCTAGTCTACGCAGCCTACTGAGACCAATGTTTTTCCTTCTACATTGTAAAAAGAATTAGAAAGCTCTCAGACAGGGTGAAGGAACACCTTGCAGCCATCAGGCATAAAGACAGTTACAATGCATTAAGCAGACATGCCACGAGCTGCAACGGCTTTGCCCGTTTTAAATTTCTAGTGTTAGAACAGGTCCAGCAGTTTTTGGAGATTGCAACACACTACTGGAGCTGAAGGAATTAAGATGGCAACTCCTCCTTGAAGCAGATACCCCACCAGGGCTCACAGAGAATCTCAACATTAAATGTGCATTAAAGTGGAAAAACTAAAAAGTTACAGCACGCCCTCTAGTGGCAGGATGTTAGTAGATTAAACCTTTTGTGTTATAGCAGTGTTTCTCATTAGTCCAAATACTACTGCATTGGAGTAGTCTATCTACCAATCACAGTGAAGTATTTTTTATAGCAGTTAGACTATTTAAAGCTCGCACAGTACTGCAAATGCATTACATTTTGCTCTGATGAAGTTTGATTGTTATCAATAAAGCGAAAGAAAGCACTCAGCAAATAACAGTTCAGGCACAGCGTCTATTCATTGGATTTCTGTTTTTGTTTTTAACAGTTCGGAAGTTTTCAGTAGTATAAGTTTATTTCTTCCTAGTCTTATTCGGTTTTGTTTTTCCATATATATATATATATATATATATATATATATATATATATATATATATATAGATATGTGTTTTTTTTACATATATATATATATATATATATATATATATATATATATATATATTTACAAGACCTGACTGATTCCACAGAGCTTTTTCCTTACTGTTGAATGATGTTACTGCATGATATGTTTGAAAAAGCATCTGAAAGCTTTGTAGCTTAAATGGTGTAGTAGTACATTGCTCTGATTGTAGTGTACAGTGTCCTGGGTTTGAGACTTGGCTGTGCTGATTATTTTGTTGCTGGGCTGATGGAAACAGAGTGATTAAGTCACTTTTAAGCAGTTGTAAGTGGGTTTGCACAGTTTTGTGCAAAGCTAAGCGATGCTAACAGATGGTTAGGTCCTCTTAGCTTCACTTAGCAATGCTTACTCCCGCTTAAACGCGTGCTAATTTTAATTAAAGAAAATAAAAAAGGGTGATAGGAAAGTGGTGAAATTTAGGCAAGCAGGGGGAAAAACATTAGGCAAACAAATTAGGGATGTGCAGGATGGGTGTAGGAAGGGACCATAGCTCTACATTTCTTCTGCAGCAACAGCTATGAATAATGTGTCATATTTGGGATTTACAGCCTCACACCCCAGAGGGAGGGATGTTGGCGACAGATATTTGTAGAATAATTTGTGGGTAGATTGATTAATTTCACTATACATGGGGGTGAAATGTAGCGCTATGTATGGGACAATGATTTGTTTGTGGTACAGATGCCCTTTTTCTAGATGACAGTGGGATGTTGGGAAAGGGATGTAGGCATGTTTGGGGAGGTAGGTTGTGTAGGATAGGTAGCATTTGCAGACAGACAAGACACACAAGACAGCAGAAAGGGGTGGTATATGACACATGAGGGGGTAAACAGCTTGGACCAGGAGGGTGGTTGGGAATCAGAGGCCCACGACCCCCCAAAATGGATACAGTGGGACTGAGGTCCCTACCCATGAGCAGTCACCACTGCACCTTCACGGCCCCAAAGGTGGCTGTGCTGGAGGCTGGACAAGAGTGGCAGCCTGCACCTCGAGGTGTGCCAGATGGCCCTCTGTCTGGTGCAACTGCCCACCCAACTCAGAGCGGATGATGCTGCACACCATACCCCAGAAATTCTGCAGGTGATGGACTCTTCTCTGCACCTGTGGCATGGGAACAGGCCCCGTCCCCTGAGGCGGTTCCTCCCGAAAGTGATGCAGGACCAGCAGGGGAGGATGTTCCGGGTTGAGTTCCAGATGTGCTAAGGCCAGGTGTTACGGCCAGATGGGGTGGGACAGGCATATATGCAGGAATCTGCTTTCCCAAATGTACTATGGTGTTATGGTTTTCCAAGATATATTGGTTAGTCATGAACAACACATTTCAAAATTAGTTATAACAGCATGCATAGGTGTTCCCATTAACCCAAACCAACAGATCTGAAACAGTTGCATAGCAAACGAAACACATGCATAAATGGAACAACAGTAAACATTTTAACAGCATGCAAGTTGCGTTGATGGCAACAGGCTACCAATAATGGTATTTGAACAAGGTATGTTAATATTCAACCAATGAAATATATGAACAATAATAGAACACATGTCCCAACAATTGGTATTGAGAACAACATACCCGTAGTATATGAATAATAATTACTGATGCAGGTGATGAGTGGGGGAGAGAATAAAAAGTCCATTAACAACTGTAATGACTTCTATTTTTCACAACAGTACTGCTCAATACTCTACAGGTCTGTCCTCACTTTATATCTACCTATGGCCCATAGCTTCAGTGGTACATACATACCTGTTCGACTGTCAACCTGTAATGATATGTGGCAGACTGGGTGAACTGTGGCTACTTTACTGGAGGGGCTTGTACATGTCAGGGTTACATACTTGACAAAGAATGGGTAACCTGCAAAGATCTTGTGGGAGTCTGCTACTAGCATAGTTCACCTAGATTCCTATCTGTATCCAAGGTGATTGGCAGCAGTGACCACTTGCTGTGACAGCGTGACACTTGAGAGACATATATCAGGATGAGGGCATGTTGTATGTACCTACCCTAATGTCATTTTCAGGCATGGGGTTGGACAGTGGGACAGTTGTACACAGTGTATTGTTATACCTTTCAAACAGTTACTACAAACATTTCATTACCTGCAAGACCTGTGGAGAAAATATCTGTTACCACTATCTGACTGTTTCTACAGATATTCAAGATTACTTGAGTGTATATATGCACATATTTCTGTACCACTCCCTGGATTCAAACCTTGTCTGGGTGTGCTAAAATTAACTACAAGTCTGTTTCTCATCACACTTAAGCATTTGGGAACTGCTGTTTCTTGTTTGACTATTTTCTGCCTAATACACTGTGGGTTAGACATTCTGACCTTGTAATCCTGAGATTCATGCATGAGAAATAGTTTACTGTGTAGTAATCCTTTGAAAGTATACGATCTGGAAAGCAAAGGTTAACACAAGGCACTGTAGCAGGGGACACAATGTAATACATTTGTCATTAGTATTCAGGGTTCAGATCTGAGTGCATAACATATGTCATATTTCATGCATATCTTGCTTTACAGCTCCACACTCTACTGTTTTGCCTACTAGCTGATTCTCAGAACAACCTCTGTTAATTCATGCTGTCAGATCCATATTTGCTGTGCAGAACCTGTACACATTCTATTTCTACCACAACATACCAGAATAAACACAACAGTTGGTGGTTTAGGTTCTTATTGTACTTATATCACACAGTGCTCTACTACTGCATATGCTGTAGATGACTATTAGTTTGTTAAATGTTGCTTTAATCGTTAGACACAAGAATACAGCAAAAGTTTGCTCCTTATTTATTTCACTATATACTACAAAGTAGATCTGTACTCACCAGCCTGTCAGCACAGCCTTGTCAGTCTGTCTGCATAGGCCTCAGCATTGCCCTCCTGCTCCACTGAAGCTGTAGGGGGAGAATCAAACAACCATTATTCATACCTGTCTATCACATACGCAGGCTAGAACATGGTACAGTTATATCTGGGATACTTACAAACTGCTGGAGCATGGTTGTCCTGAGCGTCTTGGATCCATTGGGCCAAGAGCACCCCCTTCCTCCACTTTAGTTCGGCATAGTGATGCTGTACCTGCTTACCAGTTTGGAGGATGCCAGTGGCACTGGTGAGATTGCATGCGAGATAGTCCCAAGCCTCTGCTTTATACTGTGAGCCCTGGTACTGGGCCTACAGCAGTCTGTCATCATGGTTTGTTACAGGGAGCCCAGCCATGACTTTGGACTCCAAAATGCCCCAGAGCTGCAAGCAAAAGTGTGAGCCCTCACCAACATCTGACATAGTTCCTACTAAGAGCAAGCTACAACAGATTATGTCTGTATTTCTGCCTGTACCATTTAAATAAGGCTGTATTGCCACCCTTTGCCATCATTCAACCATTTTGAAAATGCTAAACTCAGCTAAGCAGTGGGAAAATCTTGTTATCTGAGCTGAATGCTGCTTAGCATTCACATTTAAGCAAGGCTAAGCATAGCTGAGCAATGCTAACCATTGCTCACTTTTCATTTTAAAAAAATACCAGGATAATGACTTAATTAATCATTATTGACATATTAGTAAGTGTATATGATTTACTCTACATGATGTCCCTATATGTGCTTTCATTACATTACATTACCATGGGTTGTGACTATACTGTATGGGACACTTGTGTATACATGGGTGGTTTCACATGTTATATGCACTCACACTTGTATTTTAGTCCAGCTAAACTACCATGGTTGACAAATATCAATTACTACATAATTTAAAATAAAAATAATAATTTTAACACTGCTTTCCATGTAAAAATAAAGTGCCTGTTTTGGTACTTGAACCATGAACACCTGCATGCAAAGTCAGGATTCTAACCACTACCCTATCTCAGCATTTAAATTTTAGTGGTATATTTTTATTTATCTCCTATGAGATGTTTAATCAGTGCTGAGCAGAGGGCCATAACGCACATACCCACTCAGCTACACTTAAACATACTTTAGAATGGTAAACAAAAAAAGAAATTTAATAAGCCCACTGTATTTACATTTATCTGTACTCCTTGTCAGTCACAGTAAGGAAAATTGTAAATGGACACATAGGGACAGATTTTAATTATTGCTCTTACAAACTTAGGAAGTGTGACTGTGGTTTTCTAGCAAATCATTGGCAAATCACTTGGGGTTTCAGTCAGAACATAATGACAGACATATGGGTTTCATATTTCGTACCCTTCAGAAAATCCATGCTAATGCAAACCTTTTATTCTATGAACTTTCCAAGTTTGTAAGTGCAATATTTAAAATGTGTCCCTATTTTTGGACCTTTGTCTCCTCATTATTTATGGCTTTGTACAGCTTTATTGCTCTAGGAGGTTGAGAGGTATGTGAGGGAGGCATCTGGGCATTCTGTGGAGACCTGTACAGTTGAGGGCTATGGCTGTATGGCACTTTTACAATGGCAGACATTTGGGTTTCAGTCTTCATACCCTTCAGGAAACCCGTGCTAATGCAAACCTTTTATTCTATCAACTTTCCGGGTCTGTAAGTGCAATATTTAAAAAGTGGCCCTATTTTTGGGCCTTTGACCCCCATTATTTATGGCTTTGTACAGCTTTCTTGCTCTAGGAGGTTGAGAGGTATGTGAGGTAGGCATCTGGGCATTCTGCCAAAACTTGTACAGTTGAGGGGTATGGCCGTACGGCACCTTTACAATGGCAGACATTTGGGTTTCTGTCTTCATACCCTTCAGGAAACCCATGCTGATACAAACCTTTTATTCTATTAATTTTCTGGGTTTGTAAGTGCAATATTTAAAAAGTGTCCTATTTTTGAGGCCTTTGTTCCCCCCATTCTTTATGGCTTTGTACAACTTTCTTGCTTTAGGAAGCTGAGAGGTATGTGAGGCAGCCATCTGGGCATTCTGTGGAAATCTGTACAGTTGAGGGGTATGGCCGTATGGCACTTATACAATGTAGGGTGTGTGTTACAGAACCTGTCACACACCCACTGCATTGATTTCTTGCTTCCCCTATCCATTTCAGTGTATGTGGACACTGTTTTACTCATTTTATTTAATTTCAGTGCCTGCAGACACTGAAATGCTTTTAAAAAGTGCCAGGTGTGTTAGATGTGCATGCACTACTTAAACACGCCCCCTGCACTCAGTAGTGTTCATGTCCATTTAGCCTTAGCAGCCTCGCACCTTCATGAATATGCAAGGCTTGCTGCTGTTAAAGCTAAGGGTAAATAGACCCGGTTCACTCTGTGCAGGAATAGCACTATTCCTGCAAAGAGTTTATTGAATCCCGGGGTATGTCATTATTTAGTGACTTCAGTTCTCAGATCATCCCAGTGATTTGCCATAAAACCACAAATTTTATGAGGAACACACCAAAAATATGAATCAAAAATCTGGACATTCTGCAAAAATATGGACAGCTGAGAGGTATGGTGGCAGTCATGGTTGTGTTACTTTCTAGCTGATGACCAAAGATTGTGAGTTAGCAGGAATAGTGAGTGTCAGCTGAGCCTTGCACTTAGTTAATAAGGGTTCTTTGTTTTAAGCTGAAATGATCAGCTTACTGCAGCAGCTTCAAACACTGGTTAAAGAGATGCATACTTTTAGTGAAGACAGTGAATGGTGGACCTAATATTCCAGTATAGTATGTAGACTTATTAAACTAGCAGTTGAAGATAGCTGGAGAACCAGTTAATAATATATTACATACGGTCAGTAACACACACAGCATCAGTAAGATATTATGATTAATTACACTGAATATTTCAGAGAAAGGTAAGAACACTGCTGCAGTCTCAAGACCAATGTTGCTGTGGATTGTGATAAACTGTCCTATTCAGACAATGACAGCTTGGGCACTGTCTGTAGTTTTCATGCATGTCAGTACTCAGTAGAAAAGGGATGGTACACAGTAAACTGGGTGCCAAGCTTGTATTAGTCAGGAAGATGAGTACACACTGGGAGAAGAACATTATAAGGTTTTGCCCCATTGTGTAAGCAGAACACTTCATGCAGAGTACATATGTACCTACCTCACAAACTGTATGTAAATGAAAGAACCAACACTTCTGGATTACCAGATGGATACTACTGGACAGCAATCATGTACCTACCAAAGATGCAGTGCTCCAGACCACTGTGATCACTCCCCACATTACTAGTGCATTGCTGAGCACCACACTATATAAAAAAAAAAAAAATATATATATATATATATATATATATATATATATATGTGTGTGTGTGTGTGTGTGTGTGTGTGTATGTGTGTTGTATGTGTGTGTAAAATCATTGACTCTGTTGCACAGCAGGCATATAATTCTCAGCATTATGATTCGTTCACCCTTGAAGAGTGGCATAATTTTTTACCACTTCTGGAATAATGGCAATGTCCCTCCTCTGATGACAAGCATAAATTGGCAGGCTATGAGGTTTTCTAGTTCTTTCATGTAGATCGTATGGAAATTATCTATCGAATAGAAACTGAGATCTTTGTTTGGGGATAGCATTTTATGGTCTTTATAGTAGCAAGTCTAAAAGTAAATCCTGTTTAAGAACATTGCTGGTAGTGAAGCTGCTGACATTATAATGATCTTGAACTGTTTATGTCGTAATGCAAAATTATGTTGAGATCTTATATTTTAGTCTATCAGTTTAGCTGCCAGCTTTTGCTTAAGTGTGCCACTTTTAGCACTGCCTATGGTTGGTGTCATCACTGACTTATTTCATATTTATGCCTTCCCTGGTGCCTGCTTTATCCTGTTCAGGGATGAAGAAGAGCTGGAGCTTATCCCAGCATTGCAAGAATACAAAACTGAGAAAGGAATTTAAGGCAGGATGTTAATTTATTAAAGATGCCCACATTGCCTTGTGCAGAGTTGAGGACTGCAAATTCATCCAGGGCAAGTCTTTGGGATGTAAGAGGAAACTGAAGCATCCAGCAAGACCACCCATGAGAGAAAGATGGGATATAGAGACTCTGCACAGGGGGTACCTCAGCTGGGATCCAAACTGGAGAACAAAGCACTGTGACACAGTTAAACGTATTATTCTCCAGTCTTAATTTTTAATAACAGAGTTTTCAGTTTATGTATTTCTACCTTATTTTGTGATACTGTTCTCTGTCTTTTGACCCATGTCATCATTTAAAATGGTCTACAAACTACTCATCCAGCTAAAATAAGTTAAAATATGATCTCTATTCACCCCAATATTACATATATCTGATTGAAATTAACTATTACATTTTACTCACATTGTTTCTTTACTATTGTGTCATTTCTGACACCTGTCCAACATAGAGAGGTAATTCATATGGACATGGTGTTGCAGAAGTCTATTACATTAATGTGCTGACCATGTTTAAAAAAGTGACTTAAAAATTTAGCTGTAGCATTATGATTGGTAAAAGTATGAAAGTAAGCACTGAGTTTTATTCTGCATCGACAACTGTAAAGCCAGATTTACCTTCCATAATTATACTTTGTTCAGCATACTAGCATCCGATATTTGCATTTCAAAACAAAAATCAAATTAAATAAGTGTGTGTGTCTGCAAAGAAAGTTATATCCAAAAGCTGTACTAATGCTCTACCATCACTTCAGTCTAAAGCTTCAATCCATTACGTGCTACATTTTTATTTTATTTAAATTCATTTATTTTCATTTGTTGACCAGGAATAACGTAGCTGAGCTAAATGCCCATTTTCAGTGGAGGCCTGGGAAGAAAATCTCCACAGTCATAAAACAGAAGTAACAACAAATCAAATGTACATGGATATTCCTGAATGTATATACAAAGCAATCACAAAATACATATGCACATACATAGAAAACGTCAGTAATGGAGGATACTACATCAACGGCATTTGGCAGCAGTTAAATTTAAGGTTAACAATGGAGATAGTTGTTGTTGTGTCTTTTAGCTTTTCCCAGTTAGGAGTCACCACAGTGGAAATCCAATCCGCTAATGATTGGTAGTTGATTTTTATATGCAGAGTTACCAGCCCTGACGCACAACCTTCAACGAAGGTACACCCATTCACACATATCTCCACACAGAAGACGCTCTAGCTGAGAATCGAACTGGACAGCGTCTTACTGTGAGGCGACAATGCTACCCCAGCACCACCACCGCAGGTAACAATGGAGATAGTATAGTGTTAAAAAGAGGTAGAGGAAGAGAGTTAGAAACTAAAATGGATTGAGGTTTGAGACAGGATATATGTAGACAAAATAGATTGCACAGAAGTGTTTTCTCTCTTTATTCTCATATCTAAAGTTTGAGGAAAAAACATAGTTAATACCCTACCATATCTGGCATAGAACACACACAAAGCACAGTGCATTGCTGCTGGAAAGAAACAACAGTGCTTAGTCTTATAAACCAAATAAGAACCCTTTCTGACCAACCCCTTGGGATGGAAAGAACCAATATGCAACACCAAACTATTTTGAAAGTATCCAGTTAAGATGAAAGAGTTGGCAAAGATTTAAGGAAGTGTAAAAAAATTGTGGAAATAAAATGTGCTTGATTCACCCAAATGATGTATGCACATGTGATGTAGGACTTTAACATATGTTGTACAAACATAAAACACTGTTAAACAACAAATAATTAGAAGAAACATATTTTCATAAAACTACAGCTAGGTAGACAATGTAAAAGGCATACTTGGTAAAATAACACTTATTTAGTTTACAGAACTCAAAAGTTCACAAAACTAAAGGCATGTGGATGCAAGATAAAAAAAAAATGAACCCTCAAACTAATGTAAGTACAGAATCACGTTCATCCATGGAAGTATCTTTCACAGTACACCAGTCATAAAAATAACTTCCTGAAAGCAACCTCATTGTTTTTTTTTTCAGTGAACAACTTCCCAGTATACCGTCAAATAGGACACAGACCCTCATGCTAAAATATACCAGTCCTGAGGTCACACAACAGTGGGCTACAGGTCAGACTTTAATGACACTGTAAATGACTTTCTTCAGATTAGAACTTGCTGAATGAGTAATCAAACAATTGTATTTGGTCTGAAGAAGCGGTAACCCAGTGAAAGCGTTAACCCCTTGTTTTAATAAACCAGTTGCTCTGCACTTTTTTTGGTATCCTTGTTTGCTTGAGTTGGTTGATTCACTTATATTTTTTGACTCCATGTATTAATTAACAGAAATACTGGTGCACACTAATAATATACAGAATGTTTGTTAAAGCATGGTAGTAATGTTACGTTAAAACAGTGACCTCAACTTCTTTAAACTTAATGATACATTATGATCCTGTGTGTGTGTCAGAGTTGTATCACAATGACTATGTGGCAATGTTCTCAGCAAAATATTTTGCAAAAATAATAATTGTGATACATTTTAGATACAAAAAATTTAAAAATTAGATGAAGCATGTTCTTTATTTACTGGTGTTTTTATATTGCACTCCTACACAGATGTACACCACTGTATACAATTTCACTATGTATTTAAAGATTTTCTAGCATTGTTATATATGCATTAGCAGGAATGATTATAAGGTTCTTTTTGCTGTAAGCAAACAAAAAAAATGTGTTATTCATAAAAGACATACCAGTCTGTTAAATGGCTCTCCCCTTTTTCTGCCTTCCTTCCACCCTGTCAATATTGGTGTGCTGCGGGGTTCCATTCTCAGCCCTCTACTCTTTAATATAGTCACTAACAATTTACATAAATCCTGCCAGCCAGCTTTCCTCACACAGTACATTGATTTTTTTCCTACCCTAATATGCATTTCTGACAACCTAATGCATCAATATTATTCAAGAAGCCTCTAACTCTGTTGAAAGTTGACTACAGGACAATCACCCCCTCCCCCAAAAAAAAAAAAAAAACAAAATTACTTCTCATTTTTCTAAAATCCAATTTCTATGAAAAAAAAAAATAAAAAAATTCTTCCTTAAAGAATACCATTATTGAAGTTACCCCACATATAATACTACTCGGCATGACAATCAGCAATAATCTTAAATTTGATTTACATATCTACACAGCATCAAGAAACCCATTAAAAAGGTACCTTGCATACAGTAAAAAAATCCTTACAGACTCTGCCAAGGTAATTCAAGCTACCACTTACCTCTTACCCTCTCTCCTATATGGAGTCCCTGTCATGGTCAACCTACAAGTCTCACTTATTCCTAAATTTGAACAGTTCTATAACAAAGTTGCCAGATTCACTTGCAACAAACTTTACTGGACCCACCACTGCTTAGCACTAAAAACACAACTGGCTCGAGCTTTCTCAACATGCATCATATACTCAGTTCAGCTTAACCCATGAGATCACCTATTCCCCATCAGCTTGCCCAGCAATTAAACGACTACTCCAGTACTGTCTTCGAAATAATTCCCTTCAGTCAAATAATAAAGTGCTTACCATCTACAAATCACAAAAGGTTGTTGGTGTTATTCTCTATTCCAATATTGTAGCTAGAAGTTGGAATAAAATTCGTATATAAGTCAGGTCTATCACACATCTTCATTTTTTCAAAACATTACTAAAAGACTTGATCTCTGGCTCCTAGTTTTGTCCCTGCATTTCATCTGCGATACAGCTCTCTAACCTCCTTCATCACCTTCCTTATACTTCCCTTTAAATCACTAAATCATTTAACCTGGTTATCCCCTTCTAATACCTCACTTTATTGAGCTTCAAAAACGACTATACCCACTTCGAATCACCACAGCCAAATTACTATTCCATCACTACTTCTCTGTTAACTATCAGACTTACTTATCTCCTTGAATACCTCACTCAATTACATTTCTTAAATTAACCTACCTATGTTATACACCACTCTTCTATCTATAAAGTGTCAGTAGGAGGCTTATAAATTTAATGTTTGTGAATATCGGGGCACATTTTATTACTCTGATAATTATGCTATGTATTCGCTGAAACTGCATTATAAAAGTTATTATTATAAATATTTATTGCATTAAATATACCTTGGTACTTTCCTGAATGGGCCTCCACTGCTTTGGACTTCCATGGTAAATAAATTTCATTAAATAAATACATTTTATTCTTTCCAACTGAAATTTCATACTTAGAGTAGTACTACATCATATCAGTATAAAGTGATTGTACACTGCAATAGTGTTTCAGAATCTCTTTTCCTGCATTACCATTTGTCATGATTCCTTTTTAATTGTCTGTCCATCAGTGTTATACTTCCAAATGCATATTCTTTCCCTCATAAAAGTTAAGCAGTTACTATTTTTCAGTATAGTGACAAACAAATATTTTGTTCTTTTTATTGTTAATGTATTTTTCCTAATGGGAAATATTACTTCTTTAAGGGGTTTTGTGCACTAAACAGATAATTAAAGTACAACTTAATATCTTGGGGGGGCCTACAGTTATTATGGTATATACACACACACACACACACACACACACACACACACACACACACACACACACACACACACACACACACACACGTAATTATTAATCAAAAGCAGACCATGCACAGTCAGTCACAGATCATTTAAATATAAAGGTATCCAGGCAGCTACCTAATTAATCATCACTGAAAATAAATGACTTACTTATTCAGACAATATACAGAAACTAACACATAACTTATTCATCAGTAGTCAAACACTGACCTAATATCAATCAGCCAAAGGCACATCCTGAAATACTCCTAAAATTGTGAACCACTCCTACTACTGTTTATCTCCTCTAATCACTATTGCCCCTGATTCAGTGCTCATTAAAAAGCCATTTAACTTTCATAACAGATTCTTTAAAACAAATTATTATGATGTTGTGCATTTGTTTTCATTTACTAACCAGCAGTCTGCTGTAAGACACCCATGGTGCCAGGGGAGATGCCAGCTGAAGCAAGCAAATTTAAAATATGATTTTTTTTTTTCTTATTGCAGATGGCTGGCACTTTGGTAAACTGTAAATCCAATGACTTTATCAAAGAAAGGTTTGAACTTTATTCCTGCAAGCAATAATAGAGTTGTTGATGCTTTGACAGATTTAAAGGTATTTGTTAGGAATCTAAGTCTAAAATTGATTTTTAATTATTCTATTTCACATGTTTCTAAAAGTTGTAAAAAGGCTAATACATTTAAGCCTGTGAATCCTCTTTTAGTAAATGCATTCAGTAGAGTTTGTGAAAGAGAGTTTTATGCATACAGACAGAAAAAAATATAATACAATCATAGCCGGCCTTAGGCATAGGCCAACTAGGCGGCTGCCTTGGGTGCCACTGTAGCAAGGGCACTTTTCCAGTAATCTGGATGATGTAGGTAGGCCAGGATGGGAGCATTGGGTAGTGTGGGGGGTGCCATGGAGTCCATTTGCCTAGGACACCTCTTGATCAAAGGCCAGTCCTGAGTACAATTTAACTTTGAAAGAACATGAAGTGCTTAGATGCTTACACAGTAATGAAGAAATTGTAATTAAGCAGGCAGATAAGGGTGGAGCTGTAGTAATAATGAATAAAAATTATTATATTACAATGATGTTTGAGTTTTTAAATGATGAAATGACTTTTACTAAGATTAATCAAGCTGATGCTAAAAAAAGTGTATTAGTATAGTAAATATGTGCATTTATGATCTACAATTGAATGGTAACATCTCTAAAAATGTTTAATTATTTTACTGTTCCATGCCCTCTAACACCAATATTATATGGATTCCTAAGATATGTAAGTGTTTGGAGCATCCACCAATGAGACCTATAGTGTCTGTAGGTGGATGAGTGACAGAA
Source organism: Protopterus annectens (assembly GCF_019279795.1). Lineage (NCBI taxonomy): Eukaryota > Metazoa > Chordata > Ceratodontiformes > Protopteridae > Protopterus > Protopterus annectens. Next base: position 1,597,471,551 of record NC_056741.1, on the reverse strand, counting down.
CTGATCTCTACCTATCTCCAGTTTGTGCTTAGTGAAATGCTACAAAAAAATTAAGTTATATTAAAGATACAGGTGATTTTTTTATGCCCGTTATATGAATGGTTTAAACTGGATACCAACAAAAGTTTTATTTTTGTAACTCTAGATATTAAATCTTTATTTACGGTGATCCCTAACAAATATGGGCTAGATGCCCTTTGTAATTTTTTTATGTACACATAGCATCTTGTCTACAAGATAGACTGAGACTACATGTGAGCTGATGGATATAAATTTCAATAATAATAATATGTCTTTATCTTCCAGGACTATGTATTCCATCAAGAGGCAGGTGTGGCTATGGTTATTCCCACAGCCAATACTTATGTTAACATTGTAGCAGGTCACTGGAGGAACAATATATTTATAAATGCCCACCAGAATATACACAGAGAATTATGTTCTATAAACATTTTGTTTATGACGACTTTTTAATTTGGAATAGTGGTGTCTGAACTGTTATCATTTGTTGATTATTTGAACAATAGTACGACTTTTCTAAAATTTATGTCACATTATTCGACTGATGAAATCCATTTTCTATATGTTAAATTGGAAAGATTGAATGATGATATCAATACATCTATTTTTAGGAAGGAAGTGCAAGCAAATAGATATACCCGTATAGATAGAATGCATGCTAACCATGTTTTTCGAGGTATAATTAAAAGTCGGTTTATGTGTGTTAGTCGTCTAAATACTGATGATAATAAATGTGAAGAGCAGATGACCACTATGATGGGTGAATTTAAAGAAAGAGGCTATAGTGAAGGGCTATTAGAAAGTGCAAAAGTGAGTAAAATGGTTGAGATACAGACTAGACCTAAGCCACATTTTTTCAGCAATGATTAATACCTCACAAGAAATAAGAAATAGTAGGAAGAATGGACAACAGTGTTATATAACAAGGTGCAATAGTGACACCACTGATCTAAAGAGTATTATCACTAAGAATTGAGATTTACTTGCTATAGCACCAGAAATAAAACAAATCACAGGTGAAAAAACAAGTTTCATGTACAGAAATAGCACAAATCTAAAAAAGTGTTTATGTTATAAAGACATCAGATAACTCGCAAGCAAACTAATTCAGAAAGTAGGTACTTTTCCATATGTACGCTACACAGACCAAGAAATAATAATAACTAAGAAAAACTCCAAAAACTGGTGTAGAGCCAAAGTACACAACCAACTCGTGTAAGTAAAACACCAAACTTGTTTAACGAGGCACTTTTAGTCTCACCCAGTGGTGAGACTTCTTCAGATAAAATCAGAGTACTTAACAGTCACCTAAAATACACAACAGTTTGGAAATGTACACCAATCAAAACCTTTCTCCACCCCTCTCTTTTCTATGTAAAAGTTAACCCATTCACAACTATTAAATTCTGTCTGTTACAATAACCCTTAAAAATATATAATTATATTCACTTATTCTGCTTTTGGTTTTGTTAAAATCAATATTGTAAACAAATTAGTGACCTACTAAGAACAGGTTACCAAAATGCAAATTCACAACTAGCACCACTCTGTGTTACACTTTGTTAAATCACCTTAAAAGACTCTTCAATTTGAGTATACATAAAATTGAACACGTCTCATTTAGGCCTGGGAAATGGCAAGCATTTGTCCGAAGTTGCCATAGGAGCTCAAGCCTTTCAAGCATAAGGGAAGATGGTCCCCTCAATCGCTTTGGACCACTTGGTCAATTGCTCTAAATATGAAATTGTGGTTTTCATGTTCCATAATGTGCCTTGCTAAAGCATTTTTCTGCTTTTTCCATGAGATACTATAGAAGTGCTTGTAGACCCATTTTCTAAGACTCCTATCTGTTTTTCCTATATAATATGCTGGGCATTGTTGGCACTGGGCCAAGTACATTACCATTCTAGATTGGCAGTCTAATTTCTGTCTAATCGTATACTCCCTCTGCCCTAGGGTGTATTTTTGGGTCTATATTAAATCAGCGAACACTTAAAAATGCGAACGCTAATTTATCGACCCCATGTAAGTGAAAGCTTACACTCCTGAACACTTAGAGCAGAGATTTTTTTTCGTAGGGAAAAAAAAAATCACTGTTCCAAAAAAGAAAAAAAAAACTTTAAGAGATTACATAAACACCCCCAGTCCCCCACACCCCCCTACTCAAATATACCAACTCTGAGATTGCACCACAGTGACGAAAATGGCAAAATAACGAAGGTGGTCAAGTGATTTATTTCCCAGGGAAAGAATTTGCTTATATACCGTTTCAGTATTTTGCCATTTCATGCTTTCAAGTTCGATCAAGACGCATTTGAAAGAATGCGTCTTCAATCATATAATAGGAAACCGTATTTTTGGCCAATATCAATAAACCTACAGTAGTTGCACATACCACACCTACACATGACAAAGAAAAGTTTGTCTTTAGGTCATCTGCAACTTGTAATACATCCAGTGTGGTCCATCATGCTACTTGTGTGAAATTCAATGCATTTTACATAGTTAAATCTACACGGAGACTTAAAGATCGGAACATAGAACATAAATCAGATATACAACATAAGGTTAGCATTAATGCACTTGCTAAACATGTGGCAGAGAAAGGTATAGAACATGAGTTTAAGTTCAGGGCTATTAATGTTATTTATAAGAATGGTTGGGGGCATAAATAATAGGTTAGAGCTAAATGAATATGAGTGGATACTGAGCTTGCAGACAGAGGTCAACCCAGGGATAAATGTCTCTGTTAGTATTAAACCTATCCTGAAAAAAGAATAATTTTATATAGGATGAAATGTTTATAGATATATATATATATATATATATATGGGTCTACTGCTCTGCATCGAAAATACACTTCTTTGAAATAGAGCAGTAGACCCTACACTTCAGCGAAATTCCACTTAAATGAAAGTGCACTTTTGCTGAAGTCTAGTTCCCCAGGCTACCAAAAAAAACAAACACTAAAACATGTTTTTGCAATGGGGCAAGCCCCCCTGCACCCCCCATGTGGGGGGCTGTGCCCCCCACACCCTCCCTACTTAAATATACCAACACCAAGATCACACTACAGTGGGGAAAAGGGAATATTCCCATTCAGTGCTGTAGTGTGACTGCCGAAGTCAATGTTTGAAGTTTCACTACTTCGAACAAGTGGACTCGGTGAAGTGGGATTCGAAGTAGTGAAACTTCGAACATATTGACGGATCCCATATATATATATATATAAATATATATATATATATATATATGTATATATATATATATGTATATATATATATATATATATATATATATATATATATATATATATATATATATATATATATATATATACATATACATACACATGGTTTTAATATTTATTAAGTGAGCTTATTTGAATGTATTTTTTATTGTTGCTGTGTTATGTGACTTGGTTTGAACTTGTATAAATGCAATGTCATATTTAATTGAGTTTTTGTGCATACTAATGAAAGGCATTGGCATGAAAGCTTTGTGACATTTCACTATTCTGATATTTCACTATTAAACTTTGTACATTAAGTTCTTAGCCTAACATTTCCTTCCACTGGATTTTTGCACTTTTGTAAACTATATTTGAACTCTGTTTAATCTGTAAAAGTGCACAAATGGGCACCTACCTTGATCTGGCCAAAGCCTTTGATACTATTCCCCAGTCAGGTATAATTAATAAACTCTTTCATACGTTCATAGGTAGGTACTAGGCTATTGACCCTAGGGCCTATATAAGCCGAGCCAAAAAGGTACCCTGGCTTTCGCCACCTAAGAAAATTATTTTCCTGTGCCCCTGTTGAGCACAGCCACAGAGGTGATCCCTGGGGTGAATTTCCTATTTCCTATCAAAGCATCAAGATTTTTCTTGAAAAGTGTTAATGATGAGCTTTGTTTGATATAGATAAGTCATTTGTTCCAGAGTATGGGAAGTCTCTGGGACAGGAATATATCCCTTCAGCATGTTCTGTTTATTGTGCTGTCAAGGTTTAGGTATCTAGAGCATGTAGGCCAGAGGAATTGGGATTTCTTTAAGTGGAGCATGTCCAACAGCTCTGGGTTTGACATAGCTTTGTATACACAGTGCTTCATCTTGAGTACTGTTTTTACTTGCTACTGATAGCTGTACTTTAGCATTAGGAGGTACGCTCATTTTATAGCTTTGTATGTTAGGCAGAGATTGCCTCTGAGTAGGTGATATGCAACAGAGTTTTTTGAGATGGTCTGTGTAAAGCATCTGTTTGAGGCTGGTAATCCTCTTTGTGAGGTATTTCTGTGGTCTTTCCAGTTGTTGTAAATGTCTTGTGAGGTACATATCAAAAGGGGCATTGTACTCTATAATGGGTCAATGAGTGATGAGTAGAGGAGAACAATGACCTCTTTTTTCTTGGATGAGAAAGCTTTTGTGATGTGGTGTGCCACGAAGAAAGATTTCCTTTTTTTCAAAACAGGTTTATTGTTTTAACATATAAGAGAAATATCATAACAATTTTATACAAGTAATTAAAAATAGGTATTATTATAATATTCAACAAAACAACTAAAGTATTTACAAAGACATCCACTACAATCAGATCAATTAATTAAACTAAAATACCATGCTATTGAAATTAAAATTTTTTTAACAAATTTTGTAAATTATCCCATACAATAAAATAAGATGTTTTTCTATTTGTTCTAGTCCTAATTGTGTTTATTTCCATATGGCACACTATATTCATAACATTTTTAAATTCATTGAACGAAGGAGGTGTATCTGAAATCCAATTTCTAGTTATTATTTTCCTAGCCACTGCTAGAATAGACCATAACAAGGGAAGCTTAACCTTTTAACACTTTGAGGTACAGGTGTGTTGAATAATATAAGAGATTTAGAAATAATGAAATTATCTGTAAAAGAGCCTGCAAAATTCATTAATTGACTTCCAGTATTCTTTCAATTTTATACAGTCATAAAACATATGAGCCCAGTCAGCATTAATTTCTACATTACATCTCTTACATAGATTATCTTTATTATTTATTTTATTCATCATCAAAGGTGTATAAAAGATCTATGTAAAAATTTCCATGTATAAAGTCTCCAGACAATGGAAGACGTAGTTCTATAAGCAGATTCCAATATATATTGTTTATCTTGTTGATTTGGTGGGTCCCCATTAATAGAAGTGAAATAATTCCAGTATGAATCTACACTGTAAAAAGTTTCTTGTCTGATAACTTTATGTATGTATGAAAGTTTACCTTTATCAGAAACTTTATGTTGTAAATTTAATATCAAGTAATCAATCAGTGTTGGAATAGATTCTTTAACAGTTATAGACATTAAATCTATTTTATTAATGAAATGTTGTCTAAAGGTCTGAACCTCTAACCAGCAAGTTTCTCTTAGATCAAATTCTTGTTTTAAGAAATCTAGATTTTTAACTTTATTATCAGATATCAACTGATACCAGTACTTTAGATCATTATCTATAGCTAAATGAGTTCCTTCAGATGTAGATGACAAAAGCATACCCTGAGTATACATTATAGGAAATACAATAAAATTCCATTCCCTATACTTAGGGTGCATGAATATAAAGTTACGATAACTAATAATAATATTTAATGGGTAACAAACCATATGTTTAGGTGTAATAGGTGAAGTACAAAATTCCTTTAGTAACCATAACATGGAGTTATTTACAATCATATTTTTATGTGTTAAGGAGATTTTCATGAAGTGTATACTAATTAGCTCCCAATAATCTTTCCATTTTGTGACATATGACTGATCTATTAATAAAGTAATAACTTTTACAATAGAAGAGATAGTATATAAATTAAAGTCTGGAAAAGAAATACCCCTTGAGACCAGCTATTAGTATGTTTCTTTAATGCAATCCTAGGTCTATTAGGTGCCCATAAGAAATTTAACATTAGTGTGTTCAGTTTCTTGATAATTATTTTTGTAGGTGGAAGTATTATTGATTGTATTAAGTATAAAATCTTGGGGAATATTATCATTTTAATAATTGTAAGTCTCTCCTCCATAGTAAAAACATATTATTCCAGGTATTAAAAAGATTTTGTATATTAAGAAAACAGGTATTATAATTATTATATATAATAGATTTAATATCTTTAGATAGTATTATACCTAAATAAGTTATCTGACCTGAATTGGGTACATATTTAGTAAAATCACTAATGAGAATATTTTTCGTGTATATATAGGTAGTATTTTAGTTTTTCTTCATTGAATATTAAACCAGAAATACTTTTAAAATTCATCATGTTATCAAATAGAGACTGTATAGAAGAATTAGATCCTGCTGATGTAATTAGAACATCATCTGCAAAAGTTGAATTTTGGATGTTGTATTTTCATCTATTTCAAAACCCTCTATGTCAGTACTGTTTCTGATCAAATTAGCCCAAGGCTCCATTACTAAAGTGAATAATAGTGGAGAAAGTGGACATCCTTGTTTTGTACCTTTAAGAATGGGTATTTTTGTGAAACATATGTTCCTACCTTAATATAAGCCAACGTTCCTTTGTATAAATGTTCAATTAGATTTACAAATGCATCCGAGAAGTTTGTGCACTTCATTAAGGTAAACAGATAGTCCCAACTTACTGAATCAAATGCTGAACTTATATCAAGACTAATAAGTGTTAAATCTTTCTTTTTCCTATTTGCAAAATCTATTAATGTTAAAGTTCTTCTTATATTATCAAAAGTATTTCTATTCACAATGAAGCCTGTCTGATCTATATCTATAATGCTGGGAATGATTGTCTTCAATCTATCAGCAAAGATATTCATAAACATTTTATAATCAACATTAAGTAATGAGATGGGCTGATATGAAGAACATCTAGTTGGATCTTTTTTAGGTTTTAAAATTGGTGAAATAAATGTATATTGCCAAGATGGAGGGGGGGGTTATTAACTCAGTTTGGGCCAAAATAAAAACCTTATGTATTAATGAATATGTATTTTTAGAAAGGATTTTATATATCTCTGGTATAATACCATCATTACCCGGTGCTTTGTTTGATTTAAGCTTATTTATTTGTGTAATAACTTCTGTATATGAAATACCCTTGTCCAATAGTTTAATCTGTTGTTTATTAAGCTTTTTATTCATATTTGTGGTTATAAACTCCTTTATTTTATCTTTAGGTTCCATGTTAATATTATTATGGTTAATTTTGTGAAAGTGATTTCTAAATTCATCTAGTATTTCTGGTATACTAGAAACATTCTTCTTTTCCTTAGAGAAAAGATTTCTTTGATATGGTTTTGTTTATTCAACCTTTTTGTTTTATTTTTAAGTCTATGTAAGTATTTGGGGCTTATTGAATAAGACAAAACTTGTATTTCTCTAAAGTTATTTTAACTTTATGAGTTAAAATTTCTTTGTATTT